>NW_024609637.1:17500-112500 GCF_018296145.1 Oncorhynchus tshawytscha
TTGGCAGCAACTGTAAATAGCAGGTTAACTAGATGGGTTAACTGTGAGGCCTGGCTTGGCAGCAACTGTAAATAGCAGGTTAACTAGATGGGTTAACTGTGAGGCCTGGCTTGGCAGCAACTGTAAATAGCAGGTTAACTAGATGGGTTAACTGTGAGGCCTGGCTTGGCAGCAGCTGTAAATAGCAGGTTAACTAGATGGGTTAACTGTGAGGCCTGGCTTGGCAGCAACTGTAAATAGCAGGTTAACTAGATGGGTTAACTGTGAGGCCTGGCTTGGCAGCAGCTGTAAATAGCAGGTTAACTAGATGGGTTAACTGTGAGGCCTGTCTTGGCAGCAGCTGTAAATAGCAGGGTTAACTATGATGGGTTAACTGTGAGGCCTGTCTTGAATGACTTAGCAGCTGTAAATAGCAGGTTAACTCCTGTTTTAATACACTGCTGAATGACTTAGGAAGTGGAATAACTCCTGTTTTAATACACTGCTGAATGACTTAGGAAGTTGAATAACTCCTGTTTTAATACACTGCTGAATGACTTAGGAAGTGGAATAACTCCTGTTTTAATACACTGCTGAATGACTTAATACAGGAAGTGGAATAACTCCTGTTTTAATACACTGGTGAATGAGTAAAGTGCCTAATTAGCTCACGTTGTCTGTGGATTGGTTACATTTGATCTCCACCATATGTCTCCACTGGGGATCTCCAGCCTCAGCAGTTTAGTTTCCATCACACAGCAACTTTCTCATTTGAGATCTCCAGATACTCTTCCCCAAGAGACCCCACACACTCAAAACCGTGTGTGTGTGTGTGTGTGTGTGTGTGTGTGTGTCTCTCTGGTCATGATCTCACCTGAGAGAGCGGAGTTAGGTAATAAACTAATGTAAATATACAGCCTCAGGCTCCCTCAAAATCAGACAGTCTACTCCAGTATTTTCCTGAGAAATACATGTTTGTGTGATGTAACTGTGGTAAATTTTATAGATTTTTCAGGTGGTCCTGGGCCGAAAATTCTGTCGACCACCTAGCAAGCTAGAATTATCATCTACAAATAAAAGACACTATCATGTCAACAATTTGCATATTTAGCTTTAGCTCGCTAACGTTAGCTAGTTTAAATAAAGACATTGGGCATCTTGTGGGATGTATGTAGTGTAGCTTCAGTACATGATGCTATTGTTAGATTTCTTTTGAGTACAAAACAGTCCGAATACAGAAAATGTTAGCTAGCTAGCTATGTAGCCTTGTTAGTTAAATTGAAAATTGAAAATAACATAGCTAGTAGGCTAAAAACACAACCCAACACTTACCTAACATTACCAGGCCATGAGAACGGTAGACATTTCGGTCTCACTCATCCATCTTAAAAAATGAATCCCAACGTTTATTCGGTTTCTGGATTTTTTTAAATGTATTTTATTTAACTAGGCAAGTCAGTTAAGAACAAATTCTGATTTACAATCCTAAACCTGCAGCAACCCTCTTCCATTAAATGAACCCTAAACACTGCAGCAACCCTCCTCTTCCATTAAATGAACACTAAACACTGCAGCAACCCTCCTCTTTATGAACCCTAAACACTACAGCAACCCTCCTCTTCCATTAAATGAACCCTAAACACTGCAGCAACCCTCCTCTTCCATTAAATGAACCCTAAACACTGCAGCAACCCTCCTCTTCCATTAAATGAACCCTAAACACTACAGCAATCCTCCTCTTTATGAACCCTAAACACTGCAGCAATCCTCCTCTTTATGAACCCTAAACACTGCAGCAACCCTCCTCTTCCATTAAATGAACACTAAACACTGCAGCAACCCTCCTCTTTATGAACCCTAAACACTACAGCAACCCTCCTCTTTATGAACCCTAAACACTGCAGCAACCCTCCTCTTTATGAACCCTAAACACTGCAGCAACCGTCCTCTTTATGAACCCTAAACACTACAGCAACCCTCCTCTTTATGAACCCTAAACACTGCAGCAACCCTCCTCTTTATGAACCCTAAACACTGCAGAAACCCTCCTCTTCCATTAAATGAACCCTAAACACTACAGCAACCCTCCTCTTTATGAACCCTAAACACTGTACCAACCCTCCTCTTTATGAACCCTAAACACTACAGCAACCCTCCTCTTCCATTAAATGAACCCTAAACACTGCAGCAACCCTCCTCTTCCATTGAATGAACCCTAAACACTGCAGCAACCCTCCTCTTCCATTAAATGAACCCTAAACACTGCAGCAACCCTCCTCTTCCATTAAATGAACCCTAAACACTGCAGCAACCCTCCTCTTCCATTAAATGAACCCTAAACACTGCAGCAAACCTCCTCTTCCATTAAATGAACCCTAAACACTGCAGCAATCCTCCTCTTTATGAACCCTAAACACTGCAGCAAACCTCCTCTTCCATTAAATGAACCCTAAACACTGCAGCAACCCTCCTCTTCCATTAAATGAACCCTAAACACTGCAGCAACCCTCCTCTTCCATTAAATGAACCCTAAACACTGCAGCAACCCTCCTCTTCCATTAAATGAACCCTAAACACTGCAGCAACCCTCCTCTTCCATTAAATGAACCCTAAACACTGCAGCAACCCTCCTCTTCCATTAAATGAACCCTAAACACTGCAGCAACCCTCCTCTTCCATTAAATGAAGCCTAAACACTGCAGCAACCCTCCTCTTCCATTAAATGAACCCTAAACACTGCAGCAACCCCCCTCTTCCATTAAATGAAGCCTAAACACTGCAGCAACCCTCCTCTTCCATTAAATGAACCCTAAACACTGCAGCAACCCTCCTCTTCCATTAAATGAACCCTAAACACTACAGTCACCCACCTCTTTCATTAATTCTTTACAGTCTAAGACATTTGGGGAGGGTGGGTGCTGAGCTGACATGTGGAATGGTTTTATAAGTGTCATACTATGGATCATTTAGCTATTTGATTTAGAATTTTAGGACCCCTTTAGGTATCAAAAATAAATATTTAATATTTAATAATAAGTATTTTTTTAAAGAAAGCCTATAAAAAAAACTCATTGAATAACACATTCATAGATGGCAAAAACTACAGTCAGAAAGTAAATCATGAGAAACAAGATGTTGAAGTCTCTGTCCTAAATCTAGGAGATATATATATTTTTTTTAAACGATAAAAATAAACATATTTAACCCCTTTTTTGGGGTAGGCACATAACTTCCTTCATGTGTCCATTTGTCTTTTTGATGTGGTAACGGTTACCTTCAGATGAGTCCCATAACACTCGTGGGGGTCATAGAGCAAAATGGAATGAGAATCTCCCCTTTCCATAGAGGGGTCATAATAGTTTCTAGGTCAAACCGTTCGGACGCTACAGAAGTTTTCGTGAGAAAAATGATTTTCAGGATGTCTCGTGTTATGACAAACACCGCTCTAGCTCTGCCACCTTTCACCACAGATGAGGAAGTGCGACACTGGCGGATGTGGTGGATTGAGACAGGTATCTCTAGTTTAAACTGATGGATTTGGATGGGGATGTTTTTGTTATGTAACTTAGGATTGATGCACCTGTGTGTCAATCGACTCTAAGGGTGTTAAATGAACCCTAAACATTGCAGTAACCTTCTACTCTTCCGCAGGAGCCGTTTTGTATCAGAATGCTCATCACCTATCAATTCTATATGATGAGGTGCAAAGCTTCCAATTATCAGGAGATATTTCTCCTGCATAGATCAGATATGGTTTATAGAACCTTGTGTGTTAAACTTCCTGGTTTAGAGTGCCTGTTAGCAAGTTTCTAAAGGAGTGAGTGGGAGTTCTCCTCTCTTCATAAACCCTGTAACGAGGGAAGGTACACACACACACACCACACACAAATACACACACCCCACACAAATACACACACACACCCTCCCCTCACACAAACACAAAAACGCATACACCACACACACTGAGAATGGCTGAGAGCTGTACTATCACAGCTTTTCTTTCTGGGGTCATGCAAATCCTCTGGGCATTTTCACTGTAGGAATATAGAAGACTATGATACTAGGTGGTTATAAACAACCTCCATCAGGAAGACAGTTGATGAGATGGTTGATGATACTAGGTGGTTATAAACAACCTCCATGAGGAAGGCAGTTGATGAGATGGTTGATGATACTAGGTGGTCATAAACAACCTCCATCAGGAAGACAGTTGATGAGATGGTTGATGATACTAGGTGGTTATAAACAACCTCCATCAGGAAGGCAGTTGATGAGATGGTTGATGATACTAGGTGGTTATAAACAACCTCCATCAGGAAGACAGTTGATGAGATGGTTGATGATACAAGGTGGTTATAAACAACCTCCATCAGGAAGGCAGTTGATGAGATGGTTGATGATACTAGGTGGTTATAAACAACCTCCATCAGGAAGACAGTTGATGAGATGGTTGATGATACTAGGTGGTTATAAACAACCTCCATCAGGAAGGCAGTTGATGAGATGGTTGATGATACAAGGTGGTTATAAACAACCTCCATGAGGAAGACAGTTGATGAGATGGTTGGAAAAGATGGTTGGAAAAATGTACCAACCCCTAGAAAAATGTCCATTGATTGTAATCCTCATAATAATTCACATTTTCTGTTGCTGTAGGATTATTTTCTTGCTGTAGCAATCTGTCTCAAATGTAATGTAGCAGTCATTCAATTAAATGGAAGATATTATTCAATGTATCATCGACAATAGTGACTGACATATACCTAATTCTTAACTACTTTGCGTAATTTGGGTGCTTTTCCATGACCCATTTGCTCTAGCACTCCAACCTGCTAAAGGTGCAGTCCTTTATTAACAGAGCAGCTCAGTAGGCAGCGACTGCTCGTTTCAACACAGAACATGATTTATGAACAAAGGAGCAGCTTTAGAGATACTGACCTGGTAAACAGGAGTGATGCGAGCGCCGTGTTGACTGATGGACTGATGGTAGTGACGTGGCCTGGGGCTGCTGGAGCTCTAGTCTACTCCTAGTGGAGGCTTTATGTGACTGGGGGAGAGAGAGAGAGAGAGGAGAGATTAAATGCATGTGTGTGCACAGATCTAGGATCTTAAATTTGAGCATGTTTGCTACAGCAGGAAAATAATCCTGCAGCAACTGGAAATGTGGATTATAATTAATGGGCATTTTTACAAGGGAAAATCAAGTACAACATTTCACCGTGGCAATCACCAGAGAGATCTTCAGAATGTCCTCTGAAAGAACAATCACCCAGAGAGATCTTCAGAAGAAAGAACAATCACCCCTTCAGAATGTCCTCTTGAAAGAACAATCACCAGATCTTTAAATGAAAGAACAATCACCCAGAGAGATCTTCAGAATGTCCTCTCCTGCAAAGAACAATCACCCAGAGAGATCTTCAGAATGTCCTCTGTGAAAGAACAATCACCCAGAGAGATCTTCAGAATGTCCTCTGTGAAAGAACAATCACCCAGAGAGATCTTCAGAATGGCCTCTGTGAAAGAACAATCACCCAGAGAGATCTTCAGAATGTCCTCTGTGAAAGAACAATCCCCAGAGAGATCTTCAGAATGTCCTCTGTGAAAGAACAATCACCCAGAGAGATCTTCAGAATGTCCTCTGTGAAAGAACAATCACCCAGAGAGATCTTCAGAATGGCCTCTGTGAAAGAACAATCACCCAGAGAGATCTTCAGAATGTCCTCTGTGACAGCCAATCACCCAGAGAGATCTTCAGAATGTCCTCTGTGAAAGAACAATCACCCAGAGAGATCTTCAGAATGTCCTCTGTGAAAGAACAATCACCCAGAGAGATCTTCAGAATGGCCTCTGTGAAAGAACAATCACCCAGAGAGATCTTCAGAATGTCCTATGTGAAAGAACAATCACCCAGAGAGATCTTCAGAATGTCCTCTGTGAAAGAACAATCACCCAGAGAGATCTTCAGAATGTCCTATGTGAAAGAACAATCACCCAGAGAGATCTTCAGAATGTCCTCTGTGACAGCCAATCACCCAGAGAGATCTTCAGAATGTCCTATGTGAAAGAACAATGTCCAGAGAGATCTTCAGAATGTCCTATGTGAAAGAACAATCACCCAGAGAGATCTTCAGAATGTCCTCTGTGAAAGAACAATCACCCAGAGAGATCTTCAGAATGTCCTCTGTGAAAGAACAATCACCCAGAGAGATCTTCAGAATGTCCTCTGTGAAAGAACAATCACCCAGAGAGATCTTCAGAATGTCCTCTGTGAAAGAACAATCACCCAGAGAGATCTTCAGAATGTCCTCTGTGAAAGAACAATCACTCTCTGACTGTGCAGCTCTGACATCTCCTCTCATTACAGAACAATCCCTCTCTGACTGCACAGCTCTGGAGATGACAGGGGAGCAGGAGAAGATAGCCATGTGACTAGTTACCTCTCTAGTTACCTCTCTATAACAAAGCTGTCCCCAAAGACTTTTAATTGTCTTCCTGTGCACGTGTTCCATCTTCCATGATCACTGGTCTGGCTGAACATGACAGGAGGTGGCAACAAGGTGTAAACCCATCCACTCATTCAATGAAGGAAAGGAAGACATTCAAACATTGAGACACAGACTTAAGAGTGCAGGATGGATGGATGGATGGAGATGGAATGGAGACAAGGGGAATAATCAAACTCCCTCATGGAGTTTTTGATCAACGTCACCAGGAAACGTTGCAGAAGAACATAGAAAACATAGAAAACAAAATGCAAACAGAGGCAAAAGTATCCCTGCTTCCATTTGATGGAATCCAATCCAGGAAGGAGGGCGGTTTGTCACTTGGACTGAAGGTGAGATCAGGTCACTGTAATACATCTTTAATAATGGTTACATCTGTACTCTATGAATGAATAAACACGGTGTGGTTGAGGCACAAACAACAATTCCTGCTCCGAAATCCCCCTTCATCACTTACACTATATCTCAGGGTGACTTACTGCTGAATAAATATACCCTTTCCCAGCTGTGACAATGCATCTCTCATCTCTCCACCCTGATTGGCTTAACAGTAAGTGAAAAGCGAGGAGAAACCAATTCTGACCGATGAGTGAGAAGAGTGTTCAGCTCAACTCCAGTTATATCTACTGTATGTGATGCAGTGTTTCAACCACTGAAGCCCTCTAGGTCTCCACCATCCCAGCTTACCTGAATGGGCTTTCATCCAGTATTTAAAGACTCCCTTTGGTCCCATTCAACACGGTAGAACTGCCTTAAACTCATACCAGGTAAGGATAGCTTTCATCTGTTGGGATTTTCCTGTTTAATAGGCTGACAGAGAACTTCCTGGTTATTTCCCTCACGGTTATTCAACAGCTCAGCTGAGTACATTGGATTGACCTACTGCTAGGAGCGCTGGCGCATCATTTCATTATTGGTGGTATGAGTTACTATAGTTACATGAAGGTGAACTGCGTCCTGAGAAAGGGACATGTACTAGCGGCTGCACTCAGAGAGCTGGTACAGAACAGTCAATTAGATCTGAATTAATGATGGAAGGAACCAGGACTTTATTACTTTCACCATCTTGGTTTGAATGAAAACGGAAAAGACCACCTGTAACAGAGGGACCATATGGCGTTGTGGGAAAACAGAATAAATCCACCCTTATTTAATAAAAATACACGTCTAAACTGTTATTTAAAAAGAAGACATAACCCCACTGTTATTTCATAAGAAGACATAACCCCACTGTTATTTCATAAGAAGACATAACCCCACTGTTATTTAATAAGAAGACATAACCCCACTGTTATTTAATAAGAAGACATAACCCCACTGTTATTTAATAAGAAGACATAACCCCACTGTTATTTCATAAGAAGACATAACCCCACTGTTATTTAATAAGAAGACATAACCCCACTGTTATTTAATAAGAAGACATAACCCCACTGTTATTTAAAAAAGAAGACATAACCCCACTGTTATTTAATAAGAAGACATAACCCCACTGTTATTTAATAAGAAGACATAACCCCACTGTTATTTAATAAGAAGACATAACCCCACTGTTATTTAATAAGAAGACATAACCCCACTGTTATTTAATAAGAAGACATAACCCCACTGTTATTTCATAAGAAGACATAACCCCACTGTTATTTAACAAGAAGACATAACCCCACTGTTATTCAATAAGAAGACATAACCCCACTGTTATTTAAAAAGAAGACATAACCCCACTGTTATTTAAAAAGAAGACATAACCCCACTGTTATTTAAAAGAAGACATAACCCCACTGTTATTTAATAAGAAGACATAACCCCACTGTTATTTAAAAGAAGACATAACCCCACTGTTATTTAAAAAGAAGACATAACCCCACTGTTATTCAATAAGAAGACATAACCCCACTGTTATTTAATAAGAAGACATAACCCCACTGTTATTTAAAAAAGAAGACATAACCCCACTGTTATTTAAAAAGAAGACATAACCCCACTGTTATTTACATAAAAGAAGACATAACCCCACTGTTATTTAATAAGAAGACATAACCCCACTGTTATTCAATAAGAAGACATAACCCCACTGTTATTTAATAAGAAGACATAACCCCACTGTTATTTAAAAAGAAGACATAACCCCACTGTTATTTAAAAAGAAGACATAACCCCACTGTTATTTAATAAGAAGACATAACCCCACTGTTATTTAATAAGAAGACATAACCCCACTGTTATTTAAAAAGAAGACATAACCCCACTGTTATTTTTCAATAAGAAGACATAACCCCACTGTTATTTAAAAGAAGACATAACCCCACTGTTATTTAATAAGAAGACATAACCCCACTGTTATTTAATAAGAAGACATAACCCCACTGTTATTTAATAAGAAGACATAACCCCACTGTTATTTAATAAGAAGACATAACCCCACTGTTATTTCATAAGAAGACATAACCCCACTGTTATTTAAAAAGAAGACATAACCCCACTGTTATTTAAAAGAAGACATAACCCCACTGTTATTTAATAAGAAGACATAACCCCACTGTTATTTAATAAGAAGACATAACCCCACTGTTATTTAATAAGAAGACATAACCCCACTGTTATTTAAAAGAAGACATAACCCCACTGTTATTCAATAAGAAGACATAACCCCACTGTTATTTAATAAGAAGACATAACCCCACTGTTATTTAAAAAGAAGACATAACCCCACTGTTATTTAAAAAGAAGACATAACCCCACTGTTATTTAAAAGAAGACATAACCCCACTGTTATTTAATAAGAAGACATAACCCCACTGTTATTTAATAAGAAGACATAACCCCACTGTTATTTAATAAGAAGACATAACCCCACTGTTATTTAATAAGAAGACATAACCCCACTGTTATTTAATAAGAAGACATAACCCCACTGATTTAAAAAGACATAACCCCACTGTTATTTAATAAGAAGACATAACCCCACTGTTATTTCATAAGAAGACATAACCCCACTGTTATTTAATAAGAAGACATAACCCCACTGTTATTTAAAAAGAAGACATAACCCCACTGTTATTTAATAAGAAGACATAACCCCACTGTTATTTAATAAGAAGACATAACCCCACTGTTATTTAATAAGAAGACATAACCCCACTGTTATTTAATAAGAAGACATAACCCCACTGTTATTTAATAAGAAGACATAACCCCACTGTTATTTAATAAGAAGACATAACCCCACTGTTATTTAACAAGAAGACATAACCCCACTGTTATTCAATAAGAAGACATAACCCCACTGTTATTCAATAAGAAGACATAACCCCACTGTTATTTAAAAAAGAAGACATAACCCCACTGTTATTTTAAAGAAGACATAACCCCACTGTTATTTAATAAGAAGACATAACCCCACTGTTATTTAAAAGAAGACATAACCCCACTGTTATTTAATTCACTGTTATTTAAGAAGACATAACCCCACTGTTATTTAATAAGAAGACATAACCCCACTGTTATTTTAACCCCACTGTTATTTAAAAGAAGACATAACCCCACTGTTATTTAAAAATAAGACATAACCCCACTGTTATTCAATAAGAAGACATAACCCCACTGTTATTTAAAAGAAGACATAACCCCACTGTTATTTAAAAGAAACCCCACTGTTATTTTAAAAAGAAGACATAACCCCACTGTTATTTCAATAAGAAGACATAACCCCACTGTTATTTAATAAGAAGACATAACCCCACTGTTATTTAATAAGAAGACATAACCCCACTGTTATTAAAAAAGAAGACATAACCCCACTGTTATTTCAATAAGAAGACATAACCCCACTGTTATTTAAAAAGAAGACATAACCCCACTGTTATTTAATAAGAAGACATAACCCCACTGTTATTTAATAAGAAGACATAACCCCACTGTTATTTAAAAGAAGACATAACCCCACTGTTATTTAATAAGAAGACATAACCCCACTGTTATTTAAAAAGAAGACATAACCCCACTGTTATTTAATAAGAAGACATAACCCCACTGTTATTTAATAAGAAGACATAACCCCACTGTTATTTAATGAAGTTAACCCACTGTTATTTAAAAGAAGACATAACCCCACTGTTATTTAATAAGAAGACATAACCCATAACCCCACTGTTATTTAAAAAAAGACACTGTTATTTAATAAGAAGACATAACCCCACTGTTATTTAATAAGAAGACATAACCCCACTGTTATTTAAAAAGAAGACATAACCCCACTGTTATTTCATAAGAAGACATAACCCCACTGTTATTTAATAAGAAGACATAACCCCACTGTTATTTAAATAAGAAGACATAACCCACTGTTATTTAATAAGAAGACATAACCCCCCACTGTTATTTAATAAGAAGACATAACCCCACTGTTATTTAATAAGAAGACATAACCCCACTGTTATTTAATAAGAAGACATAACCCCACTGTTATTTAATAAGAAGACATAACCCCACTGTTATTTAATAAGAAGACATAACCCCACTGTTATTTTAAAAGAAGACATAACCCCACTGTTATTTAAAAAGAAGACATAACCCCACTGTTATTTAATAAGAAGACATAACCCCACTGTTATTTAATAAGAAGACATAACCCCACTGTTATTTAACAAGAAGACATAACCCCACTGTTATTCAATAAGAAGACATAACCCCACTGTTATTCAATAAGAAGACATAACCCCACTGTTATTTAAAAAGAAGACATAACCCCCACTGTTATTTAAAAAGAAGACATAACCCCACTGTTATTTAATAAGAAGACATAACCCCACTGTTATTTAATAAGAAGACATAACCCCACTGTTATTTAAAAGAAGACATAACCCCACTGTTATTTAAGAAGACATAACCCCACTGTTATTTAATAAGAAGACATAACCCACTGTTATTTAAAAAGAAGACATAACCCCACTGTTATTTAAAAAGAAGACATAACCCCACTGTTATTTAATAAGAAGACATAACCCCACTGTTATTTAATAAGACATAAGACATAACCCCACTGTTATTTAAAAGAAGACATAACCCCACTGTTATTTAATAAGAAGACATAACCCCACTGTTATTTAAAAAAGAAGACATAACCCCACTGTTATTTAATAAGAAGACATAACCCCACTGTTATTTTAAGAAGACATAACCCCACTGTTATTTAATAAGAAGACATAACCCCACTGTTATTTAATAAGAAGACATAACCCCACTGTTATTTCAAAGAAGACATAACCCCACTGTTATTTAATAAGAAGACATAACCCCACTGTTATTTAATAAGAAGACATAACCCCACTGTTATTTAATAAGAAGACATAACCCCACTGTTATTTAACAAGAAGACATAACCCCACTGTTATTCAATAAGAAGACATAACCCCACTGTTATTCAATAAGAAGACATAACCCCACTGTTATTTAAAAAGAAGACATAACCCCACTGTTATTTAAAAAGAAGACATAACCCCACTGTTATTTAATAAGAAGACATAACCCCACTGTTATTTAATAAGAAGACATAACCCCACTGTTATTTAAAAAGAAGACATAACCCCACTGTTATTCAATAAGAAGACATAACCCCACTGTTATTTAAAAGAAGACATAACCCCACTGTTATTTAAAAAGAAGACATAACCCCACTGTTATTTAAAAGAAGACATAACCCCACTGTTATTTAATAAGAAGACATAACCCCACTGTTATTTAATTTAAAAGAAGACATAACCCCACTGTTATTTAATAAGAAGACATTTAAAAAAGACATAACCCCACTGTTATTTAATAAGAAGACATAACCCCACTGTTATTTCATAAGAAGACATAACCCCACTGTTATTTAATAAGAAGACATAACCCCACTGTTATTTAATAAGAAGACATAACCCCACTGTTATTTAATAAGAAGACATAACCCCACTGTTATTTAATAAGAAGACATAACCCACTGTTATTTAATAAGAAGACATAACCCCACTGTTATTTCATAAGAAGACATAACCCCACTGTTATTTAAAAAGAAGACATAACCCCACTGTTATTTAATAAGAAGACATAACCCCACTGTTATTTAATAAGAAGACATAACCCCACTGTTATTTAATAAGAAGACATAACCCCACTGTTATTTAATAAGAAGACATAACCCCACTGTTATTTAATAAGAAGACATAACCCCACTGTTATTTAATAAGAAGACATAACCCCACTGTTATTTAATAAGAAGACATAACCCCACTGTTATTTAATAAGAAGACATAACCCCACTGTTATTTAATAAGAAGACATAACCCCACTGTTATTTAATAAGAAGACATAACCCCACTGTTATTTTAAGAAGACATAACCCCACTGTTATTTAAAAAGAAGACATAACCCCACTGTTATTTAATAAGAAGACATAACCCCACTGTTATTTAATTTAAGAAGACATAACCCCACTGTTATTTAAAAAGAAGACATAACCCCACTGTTATTTAATAAGAAGACATAACCCCACTGTTATTTAAAGAAGACATAACCCCACTGTTATTTAATAAGAAGACATAACCCCACATAACCCCACTGTTATTTAATAAGAAGACATAACCCCACTGTTATTTAATAAGAAGACATAACCCCACTGTTATTTAATAAGAAGACATAACCCCACTGTTATTTAAAAAGAAGACATAACCCCACTGTTATTTAATTAAGAAGACATAACCCCACTGTTATTTAAAAAGAAGACATAACCCCACTGTTATTTAATAAGAAGACATAACCCCACTGTTATTTAAAAAGAAGACATAACCCCACTGTTATTTTATTTATTTAAGAAGACATAACCCCACTGTTATTTAATAAGAAGAAGACATAACCCCACTGTTATTTAATAAGAAGACATAACCCCACTGTTATTTAATAAGAAGACATAACCCCACTGTTATTTAAACTAAGAAGACATAACCCCACTGTTATTTAATAAGAAGACATAACCCCACTGTTATTTAATAAGAAGACATAACCCCACTGTTATTTAAAAAGAAGACATAACCCCACTGTTATTTAATAAGAAGACATAACCCCACTGTTATTTAATAAGAAGACATAACCCCACTGTTATTTAAAAAGAAGACATAACCCCACTGTTATTTAAAAGAAGACATAACCCCACTGTTATTTAAAAGAAGACATAACCCCACTGTTATTTAAAAGAAGACATAACCCCACTGTTATTTAATAAGAAGACATAACCCCACTGTTATTTAATAAGAAGACATAACCCCACTGTTAGTTAATAAGAAGACATAACCCCACTGTTATTTAATAAAAGCACTCTGCTCCGGTTCACCCAGATGGTTTGGTTATGATCAGCAAGAGATTTCAAATGAATAAGCATATGGTCATGGTCAAACACAACATGGACCCATTTAGGTCATTTCAACAAACCAGCCATGAGGAACAATGAAGACAATGAAGTCATCCCCAACTGTAATGGCTTCTCCTGCTTGATATCTATTGAAGATATTATGTAATATCACATCATAGCTCACTTTGCGCACCACTAATGACTGAATGACAGTGAATGGTCAACCCTTTACAGGATACCAGTGACTTCTCCCTAGGAGGCACTTCCTGCTATTGGTTTCACTTCTCCTTCTGCAGCCTCCCCCCATGTGAAGCTCCACTGGAAACAGAGCTTCCCTGTATCCCTACAACTTCAGTGTGTGCAGATCTGAATGAACTGGATGGAGCCTTCTCCATTTAGTTAGTGTATGCCTATCCACCCCACTGCAGACCTACATATGTGACTGGGTTTAAACCCATCTGTGTGTCACACGACTGTGTTAGCCCATTGAGCTAGAGACTAGACATTAGCTCTGGAAACGAATAAGGCTTCAGGTCTCAGGCATGTTGACTCATCACTAGAGTGTAGTTTCATTGAACCATCACATAGACACCAAAGTGTTAACAGACAGCTGGTTAAAATATATATTTTTCCCCCCACCAGGTATAAGAAGTGTGAATGTTATTTCCCAGCATACACTGTGGTTGTTTCGACCTCTGTTTACACCCCTCATTGAGCATCCTATGGCATCTGTCGGCTGAAGTGATGACTGAGTTTTGAAAAGTGTATAAATCCACAGGGACACAAAGGCTGCAGATTGATCATTGGATTAGTGAGTGGGGGTGGGGTTCGCTCCGAGGGGATTTGAGGTGATATTGAGTTGCATTGCTGGTGTAGCAAAGCAATTTTTGACAGGAGGAATAGCTGTGAGAGTGAAAGAGTGGTGATATTTAATTTTCATGAGTGTGATCAGTGCAGCAGAGCAATTAGCGACAGTCGTGTTTCAGCGTATAGAGCCATCGACTCGCTAAGTGAAAAGAGAGTATCAACAGCAACACTTGGTACCCATGTGAGCATATGGTAAAATGTAAACAGAACCTTGTTGACATCTTAGTTTCATTAGTAGACTGGTTCTATGTTGACATCTTAGTTTCATTAGTAGACTGGTTCTATGTTGACATCTTAGTTTCATTAGTAGACTGGTTCTATGTTGACATCTTAGTTTCATTAGTAGACTGGTTCTATGTGGACATCTTAGTTTCATTAGTAGACTGGTTCTATGTTGACATCTTAGTTTCATTAGTAGACTGGTTCTATGTGGACATCTTAGTTTCATTAGTAGACTGGTTCTATGTTGACATCTTAGTTTCATTAGCAGACTGGTTCTATGTTGACATCTTAGTTTCATTAGTAGACTGGTTCTATGTTGACATCTTAGTTTCATTAGTAGACTGGTTCTATGTTGACATCTTAGTTTCATTAGTAGACTGGTTCTATGTTGACATCTTAGTTTCATTAGTAGACTGGTTCTATGTTGACATCTTAGTTTCATTAGTAGACTGGTTCTATGTTGACATCTTAGTTTCATTAGTAGACAGGTTCTATGCTGGCATCTTAGTTTCATTAGTAGACTGGTTCTATGTTGACATCTTAGTTTCATTAGTAGACTGGTTCTATGTTGACATCTTAGTTTCATTAGTAGACTGGTTCTATGTTGACATCTTAGGTTCATTAGTAGACTGATGTGATGTGACTTTGTCCATAAATACTATTGCCTCTGGTTATTAGCCTATACCTTCACTGTGGCCTGGGTCCTCATTTATCAACCATTCGTAAGCAAACATTTGTGTACTAACCATGCATGGGACCATTTTCATGCAAAGTGGGAGATTTATCAATAAGAACTTTCGCTTGAGTGTGTGAAAATGTATGCACAGCCATGACCATGTGTATGCACAGCCATGACCATGTGTATGCACAGCCATGACCATGTGTATGCACAGCCATGACCATGTGTATGCACAGCCATGACCATGTGTATGCACAGCCATGACCATGTGTATGCACAGCCATGACCATGTGTATGCACAGTCATGACCATGTGTATGCACAGTGCCAAGTGGTGGAATAAGGGAACTGCTTGTCAAGTATAGAATGGGGAAAATACACTGAGTATACCTCAGAGTATACCTGAGTATACATCAGCATCTGACAGCCCTCAATGAGACAATGTTACATCAGCATCTGACAGCCCTCAATGAGCCAATGTTACATCAGCATCTGACAGCCCTCAATGAGACAATGTTACATCAGAATATCACAGCCCTCAATGAGACAATGTTACATCAGCATCTGACAGCCCTCAATGAGACAATGTTACATCAGAATATCACAGCTCTCAATGAGACAATGTTACATCAGGATCTGACAGCCCCCAATGAGACAATGTTACATCAGCATCTGACAGCCCCCAATGAGACAATGTTACATCAGCATCTGACAGCCCCCAATGAGACAATGTTACATCAGCATCTGACAGCCCCCAATGAGACAATGTTACATCAGCATCTGACAGCCCTCAATGAGACAATGTTACATCAGAATCTCACAGCTCTCAATGAGACAATGTTACATCAGCATCTGACAGCCCTCAATGAGACAATGTTACATCAGCATCTGACAGCCCTCCATGAGACAATGTTACATCAGCATCTGACAGCCCCCAATGAGCCAATGTTACATCAGCATCTGACAGCCCCCAATGAGACAATGTTACATCAGCATCTGACAGCCCTCAATGAGACAATGTTACATCAGCATCTGACAGCCCTCAATGAGACAGTGTTACATCAGAATCTCACAGCCCCCAATGAGACAATGTTACATCAGAATCTCACAGCTCTCAATGAGACAACGTTACATCAGCATCTGACAGCCCTCAATGAGACAATGTTACATCAGCATCTGACAGCCCTCAATGAGACAGTGTTACATCAGAATCTCACAGCTCTCAATGAGACAATGTTACATCAGCATCTGACAGCCCCCAATGAGACAATGTTATATCAGCATCTGACAGCCCTCAATGAGACAATGTTACATCAGCATCTGACAGCCCTCAATGAGACAATGTTACATCAGAATCTCACAGCTCTCAATGAGACAATGTTACATCAGCATCTGACAGCCCTCCATGAGACAATGTTACATCAGCATCTGACAGCCCTCCATGAGCCAATGTTACATCAGAATCTCACAGCTCTCAATGAGACAATGTTACATCAGCATCTGACAGCCCTCAATGAGACAATGTTACATCAGAATCTCACAGCTCTCAATGAGACAATGTTACATCAGCATCTGACAGCCCTCAATGAGACAATGTTACATCAGAATCTCACAGCTCTCAATGAGACAATGTTACATCAGCATCTGACAGCCCTCAATGAGACAATGTTACATCAGAATCTCACAGCTCTCAATGAGACAATGTTACATCAGCATCTGACAGCCCTCAATGAGACAGTGTTACATCAGAATCTCACAGCTCTCCATGAGACAATGTTACATCAGCATCTGACAGCCCTCAATGAGACAATGTTACATCAGAATCTCACAGCCCTCAATGAGACAATGTTACATCAGAATCTCACAGCCCCCAATGAGACAATGTTACATCAGCATCTCACAGCCCTCCATGAGACAATGTTACATCAGGGGTTTCTTCACTATGATGCCATTAATGGGTTCCCAAATACAGACCAATAGAAAGCACCCACGATGCCATAAATACGAACGGACCAATAGAAGGCACCCACAACGCCATAAATACGAACGGACCAATAGAAGGCACCCACAACACCAGAAATACGAACGGACCAATAGAAGGCACCCACAACGGCAGAAATACGAACGGACCAATAGAAGGCACCCACGACTCCATAAATATGAACGGACCAATAGAAGGCACCCACAACGCCAGAAATACGAACGGACCAATAGAAGGCACCCACAACGCCAGAAATACGAACGGACCAATGAAAGGCACCCACAACGCCATAAATACGAACGGACCAATAGAAGGCACCCACAACGCCATAAATACGAACGGACCAATAGAAGGCACCCACAACGCCGTAAATACGAATGGACCAATAGAAGGCACCCACGACGCCATAAATACGAACGGACCAATAGAAGGCACCCACAACGCCATAAATACGAACGGACCAATAGAAGGCACCCACAACGCCAGAAATACGAACGGACCAATAGAAGGCACCCACAACGCCAGAAATACGAACGGACCAATAGAAGGCACCCACAATGCCAGAAATACGAACGGACCAATAGAAGGCACCCACAACGCCAGAAATACGAACGGACCAATAGAAGGCACCCACAACACCAGAAATACGAACGGACCAATAGAAGGCACCCACAACACCATAAATACGAACGGACCATTAGAAGGCACCCACAACGCCAGAGATATGAACGGACCAATAGAAAGCACCCACAACACCATAAAAGCACCATCCCAAAACGAGTTGAACTGTGTGAACAGAAAAGGCTTCCACTCTTCATGTGCAGGTGATGTGATGATGAAAAGACGCTGCTGAATGTGGTGGCCAGGTGGCCAATGTACGACTTCATTCTGCAGAACAGCCATGTTGGCCTCTACACCTCCAGGAGGGAGCTGATGAGGATGGACGGCTTATTGCTGAGTGTTTCCTACTCAGTTGAAGTATATTTACCATTGCTAAAGCAACTTGAATTGTCCTAGTGGTCCTCTCTCTGTAGCTATGTTTTCATTTGGCTCACAAATGAATGAGCCAAAATAAAACATTTTGGTTGTACTCAACCTCTGACACCAGCACCTCTATTTCAGTCTCAGAAATGTTATTTTTCTTAGCCCACTGGCTTTAAAGGGATGATTAGGGCGTTTAGAAATGCAAACAGCCAAGGTTGTGCACGAGCACTGAGGCTGAGAACAATTTGCATTTATCAACGGTTATCTCCTACCGGTGTGGTTATGACACTCGTAGGATTGTTTGATAAATCACACTTTTTCTATGCATACGACCATTCTAAATTTCTACGCAATGTTGATAAATGGAGGCCCCTAATCCGTAAGATCACCTCCATCTAGTTAGTGTAGATGCCCTTGAACTATGGACCAGAGCCGCGGCCTATTGAAAAAGTCAGTTGTTTATTCATCTGCAGAAATGACTGTCAGAAACAGAGTATGTTTGTTCACATCCATTATTTATAGAATATATAGGTTACCCCACTAGTTCAACTACTGACTCAAGGGACTGAATGCTCACATAACACCAATGTTACCATTCATCTGGCACTTCATCTGGAGTCAATACACACATCTAGCTATCTACGGTATATGTGCAGTGTTTTCTCATCTACAGGAACGTTTTCTGGTCCATTCTGCTATTCTGCACTCATCCCACAACCCCCCCAAAACTGTGTCTGAAACCGTAGAGGCTGACAGCCATAAATAACAGTGTCCGTACCAAATCAACACTGTACCCACAGCATGCCATTTCTATTCAGTTTCATTTTATAACTCCCTCTTTCAGGGTGAATTTATCAGCTGCAGAAGACTGGAATTGGCTATTTAATCCATTTTGGGATACGGGTAGGGGGGAAAGGGTGCGGGTAGGGGGGGAGGGTGCCGGTAGGGGAGGAAGGGTGAGGGCGAGCAGGAACCAGAGGCACAGTTTAGCCATTATATATCCCCATCTAGATTTGCTGGGTGTAAATGTTTAGATATTCATTTTGCCCCTATCAGAAATCCAGTTACTGTCTGTGTGTATATGTACTATAACAACTGCTGTAATTGACAGAGTGTCAGAGAGAAAAAAGGAAGACTGGTGCTCTGATTGCTTTGCTCTTTGGCTCTCCCGAGCAGAAATGTTTCAGACAGAACCACTGTTCATGTCACGGTACTTTGTGGCCTATTGATATGATATGATTGATTTACACCATGGCGAGATGCATTTTGTTAATCCTGTTACAGCCCTCAAATAAAATCTATGTAAATAAATCATTTGAAGATCAGCAACTGGTGTAGTTTAATAATGTTTTTTTTGTCCAGATATTGGTTTATTCCTTCTGCGTTCTCTAATGTTTTCTAATCATATAACATGAAAGGGATACTTTGGGATTTTGGCAATGAGGCCCTTTATCTACTTCCTCAGAGTCAGATAAATGTGTAGATACCATTTGTATGTCTCTGTGTCCAGTACGAAGGAAGTTAGGGGTAGTTTAGTGTTAGCACAATGACAGGAAGTCTCTGGGGATCTGGGTTGGGGTACCATTTATGAAGAAAGGCTGAAAAGATGAACGGAAAGAAGAACATGAGAGCCAGCGAGTGAGGGAGAAAGAGAGACAGTTAGAGAAGGTTCAAAAGGCCACCACCTGCCATCGGTGAGGAGGAAGAGGTGACAGAGAGCCTTGTAACAGAGAGCCTTAAAACAGGCCATCTGCAGTTGGTACATCCATTTTTGGACATTTGAATTAACGATATACCCATTGATTCTTGAAGAAAATAATTCCAGAATTCTGCAGCTCATACTTATCCCCCAGTGGTTAGATTTCTCCAGCCCCATCCCTCAGCGTTTTACCAAAACTGTGGTGGGGTGTTACTTTGTTATTGTTTGAAGTGCTGATTGCCCCTTTCTTTCTTACAGCAACATCTGAGACATCTGAGCGGTGATACAGTACCCTTAATACCCATCAGCCTTGCCTGGTGATACAGTACCCTTAATACCCATCAGCCTTGCCTGGTGATACCCCTAATAGCCATCAGCCTTGCCTGGTGATACAGTACCCTTAATACCCATCAGCCTTGCCTGGTGATACACCTCATAGCCATCAGCCTTGCCTGGTGATACACCTCCTACCCATCAGTCTTGCCTGGTGATACCCCTCATACCCATCAGCCTTGCCTGGTGATACCCCTAATAGCCATCAGCCTTGCCTGGTGATACAGTACCCTTATACCCATCAGCCTTGCCTGGTAGCCATAGCCTTGCCTGGTGATACCCCTAATAGCCATCAGCCTTGCCTGGTGATACCTCTTCATATCCATCTTTAGTCTGGCTGTACTTAATCCCTCAGAAATGGGTCACAGGCATGATGCTAGTAAACAATAGGGAGAGGGATGAATGCTACTGAGGACTAGTGGAAAGGGTCCACTTCTGGGGCCTAGCAGCTTAGACACAGAACACCATATGCTGTGTACCCAGCCTATTCTGCATAAGCAGTTTCCATGCAAACTTGACTCGTAATCACTAGGCTCCATCTGTTTCACACTGTACCGCGCAAGAAGAAAATAACAACACCTAGGCTCCTCAATAACAAGCTGTCATTGGCCCCATAAATATGCCACTAAAGTAGTAGGTGCTACTGTTTGTTTGAAGTCGTGGAAATTCAGAATGAGAGACGTTGTCATTTCTTCAAACAATCATCATTTAATATCGATTAATTATTGCAATAATGAGACCAGCCAACCCAACAGTCTTGAATGTTAGGCCGAGGAGCCTAACCTTTACAGAAATGCAGAGTTCTTTATATAGCCGACACTAAGAATGCTTAGTCATGGTTGCTTCCACCATTCCCATGCAGATTGGGGTCGCCATAAGCCACTCTGAGTTCATCCTGTCGTTATCTGCACGGGGGATGTTGTCTTAACCCCACCCTGACATCGTCTCCCAGATGCAAGAATGATTTTGAGACAACGAGGGATTGTTCTACTCCTAAGCTCTCTCTAGTAAAACACATTCTTGACCATACACCCAGATTAGCTGTAGGGAGCTATAGTGGAGAGAATAAAAACTCAGCATTAGTAGGACAGAAATGTCTTCCCATTCGTTAAGTAACTATTAATATCAAACAAATCAGGCAAATACATAATCTGGTGGAGGAGGCCTCAAACTCGTGTCCTCAACAACACAACACACTCTGCAAAACTACAATTACATTCATTGTCGGATCTAGTAATACTGTATGTATGCAGCTAGCTATGCAAATCCGTTTCAATGTCAACATACTAGGCCTGTATCTCTTTCCTCTTCCTGTCTGTTGTTACCATGTTGCCTGCCTTTCCCTCTCACTGTACTATTCCTGTTCAACTATACCCCTGATTTGGTTACTAATGGGTCGATCTATGCCCCCCCTCCATCCTCTTGTTTAGTCTGACCCTGGGGAATGTAGAAGGAGACAGTGGAGGGATCTAACCTTTAGCCGTCTGGAGAATGGGGGTTTTTGTGCTCACTGTATTCATTTGCAAATGAGTGCCGGGGACAATCAAATTTTACAACTTTGTGTCTGTCATTTTGTGCCCGCATCCCCACCCCACCTCCCCCCCTGGGAGCCGATGAGTTTGTTCCTCAGTCCGAACGGAGCGCACTCTGCACCCTTATCTCTCCACCCCAAATGTTCCAGTGCTCAATGTCAGCAAACATGGAGGTAAACAAACCGTAAGCCCATGTATATTTAAACACTGGTTTTGTTATGTCATATCCTTCACTCTAATCTTGTAGCTGTAGTGTGTCTCACTGGATCGCAGCTGTAATGAGTTCTGCTATGTCGTTTGATGATATCCTATTCTAAATGAATCACCACACGGAATGTCTATTGTGTATTCAAAATGCTTGGAGCTAACTGCTTTAGTAAGAGTATTCAGATGTGTGCGATTGCTATGATTGCTATTCAGATGTGTGTGATTGCTATACAGATGTGTGTGATTGCTATGATTGCTATACAGATGTATGTGATTGCTATGATTGCTATACAGATGTGTGTGATTGCTATGATTGCTATTCAGATGTGTGTGATTGCTATGATTGCTATTCAGATGTGTGTGATTGCTATGATTGCTATACAGATGTGTGTGATTGCTATGATTGCTATTCAGATGTGTGTGATTGCTATGATTGCTATTCAGATGTGTGTGATTGCTATACAGATGTGTGTGATTGCTATGATTGCTAGACAGATGTGTGTGATTTCTAGTAAGTCGATAAAAGCTGAAGGTAAAAGCAGAACATTTGCTTCAATCAGTTTCTGCAACTATTTTTAAGTCAATGTTCTCCAGTTAGCATGCTTGGAATGTCATGCCAAAATCATTTAAACCAATCATTGAGCAAAACAATCCCATTGTTTACGCCAAGATGGCGTAGCAGTCGGACGTGTGTTTTGTCTTGTCCCGTCTTATCCCGTGTAAATAATCGTAAATAATTTATTTCCTAGTTTTTTCCCCCATATATTTCGTATATATTTTAATCTCACTTTCCATCTACGGACTGAATATCCTCTCCTGCTACCCGCCTCACCCAATGTGGTACGGATCTGCTATTTTTATACTTTACAACCGGAACCCCCATCAGAGGCTAGCTAGCTAACTAGCTAGTAGTCAGTTAGCCACTGCTAGCGGTCTTCACCGTTAACTCGGACACCAGCCAGCCTCAGCTCGGTCAATACCTGCCGGTCTGCACATCAACCCAGAGCATATCGGACTGCTTTTTCTAATCGACCTGGCCCAGGCAGGCCTTTCTAATCGACCTGGCACAGGAATCCTGGAAGGATATTGACCTTATCCCGCAGGTAGAGGATGCTTGGTTGCTCTTTAAAAGTGCTTTCCTCACTATCCTAAATAAGCATGCCATGTAGAGATAAGAACAGATATAGCCCTTGGTTCACTCCAGACCTGACTGCCCTTGACCAGCACAAAAACATCCTGTGCCGTATTGCATTAGCATTGAATAGCCCCCATAATATGCAACTTTTCAGGGAAGTCAGGAACCAATATACACAGTCAGAAAAGCTAAGGCTAGCTTTTTCAAACAGAAATTTGCATCCTGTAGCACTAATTCCAAAAAGTTTTGAAACCCCTATTACTAGCCTATTCAACCTCTCTTTCATATCGTCTGAGATCCCCAAAGATTGAAAGCTGCATGGTCATCCCCTCTTCAAAGGGGGAGACACTAGACCTAAACTGTTATAGGCCTTTATCCATCTTGCCCTGCCTTTCTAAAATCTTCGATTGCCAAGTTAACAAACAGATCACCAACCATTTCGAACCCCACCGTACCTTCTCCACTATGCAATCTGGTTTCAGAGCTGGTCATGGGTTCACCTCAGCCACGCTCAAGGTCCTAATCGATATCATAACCGCCATCGATAAAAGACAGTACTGTACAGCCGTCTTCATCGACCTGGCCAAGGCTTTCGATTCTGTCGATCACCACATTCTTATCGGCAGACTCAATAGCCTTGGTTTCTCAAATGACTGCCTCGCCTGGTTCACCAACTACTTCTCAGATACAGTTCAGTGTGTCAAATACAGTTCTCTCATGCCGTCCCTGGAAGGGGTGCGTCACCTGAGTGGGTTGATTCACTGATGTGGTCATCCTGTCTGGGTTGGCGCCCCCCCTTGGGTTGTGCCATGGCGGAGATCTTTGTGGGCTGTACTCAGCCTTGTCTCAGGATAGTAAGTTGGTGGTTGAAGATATCCCTCTAGTGGTGGGGGGGCTGTGCTTTGGCAAAGTGGGTGGGGTTATATCATTCCTGTTTGGCCCTGTCCGGGGGTGTCCTCGGATGGGGCCACAGTGTCTCCTGACCCCTCCAGTCTCAGCCTCCAGTATTTATGCTGCAGTAGTTTATGTGTCGGGGGCTAGGGTCAGTTTGTTATATCTGGAGTACTTCTCCTGCCCTATTCGGTGTCCTGTGTGAATCTAAGTGTGCGTTCTCTAATTCTCTCCTTCTCTCTTTCTTTCTCTCTCTCGGAGGACCTGAGCCCTAGGACCATGCCCCAGGACTACCTGACATGATGACTCCTTGCTGTCCCCAGTCCACCTGGCCGTGCTGCTGCTCCAGTTTCATCTTCCACCTGACCGTGCTGCTGCTCCAGTTTCAACTGTTCTGCCTTATTATTATTCGACCATGCTGGTCATTTATGAACATTTGAACATCTTGGCCATGTTCTGTTATAATCTCCACCTGGCACAGCCAGAAGAGGACTGGCCACCCCACATAGCCTGGTTCCTCTCTAGGTTTCTTCCTAGGTTTTGGCCTTTCTAGGGAGTTTTTCCTAGCCACCGTGCTTCTACACCTGCATTGCTTGCTGTTTGGGGTTTTAGGCTGGGTTTCTGTACAGCACTTTGAGATATCAGCTGATGTACGAAGGGCTATATAAATACATTTGATTTGATTTGAAATCAGAGGGCTTGTTGTCCAGACCTCTGGCAGTCTCTATGGGGGTGCCACAGAGTTCAATTCTCGGGCCAACTTTTTTCTCTGTATATATCAGTGATGTCGCTCTTGCTGCTGGTGATTCTCTGATCCACCTCTACGCATACGACACCATTCTGTATAGAGCTGGCCCTTCTTTGGACACTGTGTTAACAAACTTCCAAATGAGCTTCAATGCCATACAACACTCCTTCCATGGCCTCCAACTGCTCTTAAATGCTAGTAAAACTAAATGCATATTCTTCAACAGATTGCTGCCCGCACCCGCCCGCCTGACTAGCATCACTACTCTGGACAGTTCTGACTTGGAATATGTGGACATCTACAAATACCAAGGTGTCTGGTTAGACTGTAAACTCTCCTTCCAGACTCACATTAAGCATCTCCAATCCAAAATTAAATCTAGAATCGGCTTCCTATTTTGCAACAAAGCCTCCTTCACTCATGCTGCCAAACATTCCCTCGTAAAACGGACTATCCTACCAATCCTTGACTTCTGCGATGCCATTTACAAAAAAGCCTCAAACACTCTACTCAACAAATTGGATGTAGTGTATCACAGTACCATCCATTTTGGCACCAAAGCCCCATATACTACCCACCACTGCGACCTGTATGCTCTCGTTGGCTGGCCCTCGCTACATATTATTCGCCAAACCCACTGGCTCCAGTTCATCTATAAGTCTTTGCAAGGTAAAGCCTCGCCTTATCTCAGCTCAGTGGTCACCATAGCAACACCTACCCGTAGCACACTCTTCAGCAGGTATATTTCACTGGTCATCCCCAAAGCCAACACTTCCTTTGGCTGCCTTTCCTTCCAGTTCTTTGCTGACAATGACTGGAAAAAATGGCAAAAATAACTGAAGCTGGAGACTTATATCTCCCTCTCTAACTTTAAGCATCAGCTGTCAGAGCAGCTTATCGATCACTGTACCTGTACACAGCCCATCTGTAAATAGCACACCCAACTACCTCATCCCCATATTGTTATTATTTATTTATTTGTTGCTCTTTTGCACACCAGTATCTCTACTTGCACATCATCATCTGCACATCTATCACTCCAGTGTTAATGCTAAATTGTAATTATTTCGCCTCCATGGCCTATTTATTTCCTTACCTCCCTAATCTTACTACATTTGCACACATTGTACATAGGCCTTTTCTATTGTTTTATTGACTGTACGCTTGTTTATTCCATGTGTAACTCTGTGTTGTTGTTTTTGTCGCACTGCTTTGCTTTATCTTGTCCAGGTCGCAGTTGTAAATGAGAACTTGTTCTCAACTTGCCTAGCTGGTTAAATTAAAGTCAAAGAAATCAAATAAAAAATTGTAATGACATGGTTTGAAGTTGCTTTTAGGGCATGACAATTAAAGCATGCCAACTGGGAGGCATAGAGGTACATTACATTTAGGTCAGAAATGTATAATTTTAGCAGTTGGTGGCAGTGGCTAGTTTTAACCAAAGCTTGGATCGCAGTCGCTCTTTGTCCATAGACTGATTTGCTTTCAAGGGAAAGGAAACAAGTATAGAAAAGTGTAATTTGGCTGAACTAGCCCTTTAAGTCAGTAATAATTTGGCTGAACTATCCCTTTAAGTCAGTAATAATTTGGCTGCACTAGTCCTTTAAGTCAGTAATACTTTGGCTGAACTAGTCCTTTAAGTCAGTAATAATATGTCTGAACTAGCCCTTTAAGTCAGTAATAATTTGGCTGAACTATCCCTTTAAGTCAGTAATACTTTGGCTGAACTATCCCTTTAGGTCAGTAATAATTTGGCTGAACTATCCCTTTAAGTCAGTAATAATTTGGCTGAACTAGTCCTTTAAGTCAGTAATGACTGAATTTAAGGATGATTAATCAACATTAAGAAAAAGTTCATTCTAAAATCAGAGAAAACAGTCAGGGGCGCTCAAATGGACATTTAAACCAACTAATCCTAGAAAGATGAACTCGTCCAAAAACCCTCTTTGAGAACTCGTATGTGGCTTCCCATGGCACTTAATAAAAGCCTGTTCTGTTCATGCCCATGGTATCAGGTGCTCTGATATAGGTTTTAACCCTTTTGTGGATTTCCCATTTGGAACATTTCCCTGTAATCCTACAGAACACGAGGTCAGTGGATGTAACGAAAAGAGAAACCTTTTCAAAAGGGTTTATGATGTAATTTCAAGCCTCCCTCCCAGCGTGCTCCACATGAGGTCATGACATTCTGCGTGAACCTCAACGCTGTCTCTTCCCTCCTCCTTCTTCTGATAGGTGGAAACATTCTCAGCATACAACCCAAACTTGGTTGCAATTGGCTATCTAGAAAATCATGCTGTTTCACCACATATCTTGTCGCATTTGTTCAGACACGTAGAACGTCTCAGGCAGAGTGTATTTTAATGACTGAATCCTTCAAAATCCTCTTAAGCGGAACAGAATTCAACTCCTGAACCCACTCAAATTAAACAGTAATTAAAGAGTGTGACTCTGAATGGATGTGTACATATACAGAGGAATGAAAACAGTATGTGTTACCATGGTTTCACAGAGTGAGAGTGAACACGGATGCATATCATGGCAAGGACACAAAGCAAAACCATCCATTTTATACTTCCTGACTTACACACATATACAAATCAAAGTGCTGACCTCGTTTCCACATGTCAAAATCCTGTAATTTGTTTTGTACTATTATGCTATCTTCTAGCATCTAATTAGCACAAGCTATGTAGCATGTTTTCCCCATTATACAGATGCCCCTCAGTATGCAATTTGCTCGTAAAACCATTTCCTGCGGTCAAATGACCTGGTGGCTTCAAGGGTGGAATGTTTCTTCATATTTTTCAGTTTCATAATTAATCAATATACTTTTTTTTTAAAACAGAGAAAATCCAGTGTTTCTATGTCAAACGGATTAGATATTTTTTCAGTCTTCTGTGATACATCTAAAGTGTAATACTGGGGTGCAAACTCAACATTGAATAAGTTTAAACTCTTTTAAGCCCATAACCATGTGTTTGAGGTGTATACTTTGGTTTCGGAGTAGATTTGTTTAAGACTACCAAGAAACACTCTGTGTGACCCTGATTTATCCCACTGCAGTAAAAGGTTCTGTGTGACCCTGATTTATCCCACTGCAGTAAAAGGTTCTGTGTGACCCTGATTTAGCCAACTGCAGTAAAAGGTTCTGTGTGACCCTGATTTAGCCCACTGCAGTAAAAGGTTCTGTGTGACCCTGATTTAGCCCACTGTAGTAAAAGGTTCTGTGTGACCCTGATTTAGCCCACTGCAGTAAAAGGTTCTGTGTGACCCTGATTTAGCCCACTGCAGTAAAAGGTTCTGTGTGACCCTGATTTATCCCACTGCAGTAAAAGGTTCTGTGTGACCCTGATTTAGCCAACTGCAGTAAAAGTTCTGTGTGACCCTGATTTCTAAAAGGTTCTGTGTGACCCTGATTTAGCCAACTGCAGTAAAAGGTTCTGTGTGACCCTGATTTAGCCAACTGCAGTAAAAAGTTTTGTGTGACCCTGATTTAGCCAACTGCAGTAAAAGGTTCTGTGTGACCCTGATTTAGCCAACTGCAGTAAAAGGTTCTGTGTGACCCTGATTTAGCCAACTGCAGTAAAGGTTGCTAGTTATTATATTAGAGTGTCCATTAGCGGTTAGCATACGGTAGGTACACTGTAGAGCTCAGTATCTGGGCCTTGAAACAGCCCTGTAGAGCAGTGTTTGTTCTGTACTTGCTCACCTACTCCAATAGATAATGCTAATCCCATGTAAAGGTTGACTCCTGGTAATAATTAAGGACTCTCATGAGCAACTGCACTTAACTGAAGCATGCAGATACAGTATTAGCCGGCTAGCTGAATATGCATTTTTTTTTTTCAATCATCTTGTGGCATAGCACTTAACCAAACAATGTCAGAGAAGAAAATAAAAGAGGCGTTGTGGGATATATCCCATTTGCTTCTAAATAAAGACCGTCAAGCTCTCTCTGTTTCCTGAGTGTAATTCATTAGTAGAGTAATAGTATGTCTCGGTCTACTGGAGCCGCTCTACCAGCTAGTTTGGCTGAGCCTATGTTGCAGATTGGGGGCTGGATCATTAATTCTGCTGATCCAGTAATATAATGAGCATAACCTTGGTGCTTCCTTGAAACACCACTCTGTATCCCCACAGCATATTCATCTCAGGACAGTCAACACAAAGACAACGTGGAGGGTTCAGGAGCAGACTGCGGTTCCCATACAAAACAACAAGGAAACAAGCGGACCATTGAACTAAAGAGAAAAGCAATAAGTGGACTAAAAAAGCAGCGGAAGTGAGCAGTGAGTACTGATAGGAGTACAGACAGGAGTACTGACAGGAGTACAGACAGGAGTACAGACAGGAGTACCGACAGGAGTACAGACAGGAGTACAGACAGGAGTACAGACAGGAGTACTGACAGGAGTACAGGCAGGAGTGCAGACAGGAGTACAGACAGGAGTACCGACAGGAGTACAGACAGGAGTACAGACAGGAGTACAGACAGGAGTACTGACAGGAGTACAGGCAGGAGTACAGACAGGAGTACCGACAGGAGTACAGACAGGAGTACAGGCAGGAGTACAGGCAGGAGTACAGACAGGAGTACTGACAGGAGTACAGGCAGGAGTACTGACAGGAGTACTGACAGGAGTACTGACAGGAGTACAGACAGGAGTACAGGCAGGAGTACAGACAGGAGTACAGGCAGTAGTACAGGCAGGAGTACAGACAGGAGTACTGACAGGAGTACAGACAGGAGTACAGACAGGAGTACAGACAGGAGTACTTACAGGAGTACAGACAGGAGTACTGACAGGAGTACTGACAGGAGTGCAGACAGGAGTGCAGACAGGAGTACAGACAGGAGTGCAGACAGGAGTGCAGACAGGAGTACAGACAGGAGTACTGACAGGAGTACTGACAGGAGTACAGACAGGAGTACAGACAGGAGTGCAGACAGGAGTACAGACAGGAGTACAGACAGGAGTACAGACAGGAGTGCAGACAGGAGTACAGACAGGAGTGCAGACAGGAGTACAGACAGGAGTACAGACAGGAGTACTGACAGGAGTACTGACAGGAGTACAGACAGGAGTACTGACAGGAGTACAGACAGGAGTACAGACAGGAGTGCAGACAGGAGTACAGACAGGAGTGCAGACAGGAGTACAGACAGGAGTACAGACAGGAGTACAGACAGGAGTACAGACAGGAGTACAGACAGGAGTACAGACAGGAGTACAGACAGGAGTACTGACAGGAGTACAGACAGGAGTACAGACAGGAGTACTGACAGGAGTACAGACAGGAGTACAGACAGGAGTACTGACACTGTGAAGGCTTCAGTCATCAATAAGACTGGGCAGCTTTAGTTGGACATGTCACCCTTGAAACCAACTTTATCAAACATGTTCAACTTATAACTTGGGAGAGTCCACAGATTGGAATGTGCTTCCTGTTTTTTGTCAAAGCGAGACCTCACCGTATTCCCGTGTGATCGGCCGCAATTACCACGAGAACTCGTGGGAACACAGTCAAAACTGGAAGCAAATTTGAATCTGCCAAACTACCAATGCTAGCCAGATAAACTAGATGGATATATGACTTTTAAGGGTGGAGAACAACACAATTCCATGTGTAACTCTGTGTTGTTGTATGTGTCGAACTGCTTTGCTTTATCTTGGCCAGGTCGCAGTTGTGAATGAGAACTTGTTCTCAACTGGCCTACCTGGTTAAATAAAGGTGAAATAAATAAATCAATCAATGGAGGCTGGTAACTTAAAACATTGAGGAGGATGGTATAGTGTGTTTAAAAATCAATAAAGACTAATTATTTTAACCTGGAATGGGAATGAGAGTGCTACTTACAGTGTTGGAAAGGGATCACAGCAGTGATTGAATGAGGGTATGAGGTTGACCAGTGCAGGACAGGATTTGACTGGGAAGACAAAAAACAATAACACTACACAGTTAATCAAAAGAGCTAATAAAGAGTTAGTCCAAGTCAGGAGTCAAATCATTCATGTGTAATAATGTGACTGTGTTTGACTCTACATAGAGTAATGAGAGAACATTGATAGAGGTACTCACAGTGCTTGGAGGGGAAACACTCAATGTGCCAGTGGATGACTCTACATACAGTAATGAGAGAACATTGATAGAGGTACTCACAGTGCTTGGAGGGGAAACACTCAATGTGCCAGTGGATGACTCTACATACAGTAATGAGAGAACATTGATAGAGGTACTCACAGTGCTTGGAGGGGAAACACTCAATGTGCCAGTGGATGACTCTACATACAGTAATGAGAGAACATTGTTAGAGGTACTCACAGTGCTTGGAGGGGAAACACTCAATGTGCCAGTGGATGACTCTACATACAGTAATGAGAGAACATTGATAGAGGTACTCACAGTGCTTGGAGAGGAAACACTCAATGTGCCAGTGGATGACTCTACATACAGTAATGAGAGACATTGCCAGTGGATGACTCTACATACAGTAATGAGAGAACATTGATAGAGGTACTCACAGTGCTTGGAGGGGAAACACTCAATGTGCCAGTGGATGACTCTACATACAGTAATGAGAGAACATTGATAGAGGTACTCACAGTGCTTGGAGAGGAAACACTCAATGTGCCAGTGGATGACTCTACATACAGTAATGAGAGAACATTGTTAGAGGTACTCACAGTGCTTGGAGAGGAAACACTCAATGTGCCAGTGGATGACTCTACATACAGTAATGAGAGAACATTGATAGAGGTACTCACAGTGCTTGGAGAGGAAACACTCAATGTGCCAGTGGATGACTCTACATACAGTAATGAGAGAACATTGATAGAGGTACTCACAGTGCTTGGAGGGGAAACACTCAATGTGCCAGTGGATTACTCTACATACAGTAATGAGAGAACATTGATAGAGGTACTCACAGTGCTTGGAGAGGAAACACTCAATGTGCCAGTGGATGACTCTACATACAGTAATGAGAGAGCATTGATATAGGTACTCACAGTGCTTGGAGGGGAAACACTCAATGTGCCAGTGGATGACTCTACATACAGTAATGAGAGAACATTGATAGAGGTACTCACAGTGCTTGGAGAGGAAACACTCAATGTGCCAGTGGATGACTCTACATACAGTAATGAGAGAACATTGATAGAGGTACTCACAGTGCTTGGAGGGGAAACACTCAATGTGCCAGTGGATGACTCTACATACAGTAATGAGAGAACATTGATAGAGGTACTCACAGTGCTTGGAGGGGAAACACTCAATGTGCCAGTGGATGACTCTACATACAGTAATGAGAGAACATTGATAGAGGTACTCACAGTGCTTGGAGGGGAAACACTCAATGTGCCAGTGGATGAACGGGCACATGAGACGTGGCTTCAGTTCATGTCAGGAGAAAGTTGACAATGGCAGTAGAGTGGAGTAGTCATCACCTCTTAATCAGTGAACAGGAGGGGACTTAGCTGTAAATACAAAATGGCAGAGACATTCCATTACAGCTGCGCCATTGTAGGTTTGGACAACAAGTTTCTCTATGAACTTAATCTCAGACATCCCAAAATTCCTGAAGTCAAACACAGACTGCGCATCTCGCTTACTTGACACATCAAAGTAGCCCAAGAAACAGTCCTGAACAAAGCCCCGATCATCCACATACATGACGATAATTGACAACTGCAAGCAGACTGGTGGGGCAATTTTTAACAGTTGATCAGACTGTCAGACTGTCAGTTGATACAGCACGTCAGAGTTCTAATGTTGAGGTATAGCCTAGGCTGCTGAAACATTTCTGTAATCAGTTTTAGCTTGTGTCTGTTCAGAGTGATAATGTGTTATCATGTTTGCTAAATAAATACAGAAGGAATGTGGAAAGCCTACCTGAGGACACGAAGGGGAAAAATGCCCTGCTTCAAACTTCTCTCTTTAATCTAACTTTTAATGGATGACGCCATCGAAGCTTTCAAATCATTCGGAATTGCTTTCGTCATCCCAGAAAATACGTGTTCAATATGTTCAGCAAGTAAAGCATTGTAAAGTGCAATTACCTCTGCAAGCTCCTTGTAGTTTCCCTTGTTACCGGAACTTTCCCTCTCGTCGTGTCCTCTAAAAGCAAACTCTTGCAAGCCCAGCTTTAGTTTTTTTGTTTAGCTGATCGATCGATGTTCTTCAGGTCACTGTACCCACCTTTCCACCAAGGCTCAGACTTTACAAAAAGCAGGCAAGGCCAGAAATACATGCTGCCTGATGAAAGGCTCCCTGTTAACCTTCTATACTTCTCATACCAGTTTGTATTGAACGCTCTCACCTTTTCGTCCTTCTTCATGAAACTGATCTCAGGCAGAGCTTTAATACACACCTTTTCATCCTTCTTCATGAAACTGATCTCAGGCAGAGGTCGACCGCCGCTTTTAATACACACCTTTTCATCCTTCTTCATGAAACTGATCTCAGGCAGAGGTCGACCGCCGCTTTTAATACACACCTTTTCATCCTTCTTCATGAAACTGATCTCAGGCTCGACCGCCGCTTTTAACACACACCTTTTCATCCTTCTTCATGAAACTGATCTCAGGCAGAGGTCGACCGCCGCTTTTAATACACACCTTTTCGTCCTTCTTCATGAAACTGATCTCAGGCAGAGGTCGACCGCCGCTTTTAATACACACCTTTTCGTCCTTCTTCATGAAACTGATCTCAGGCAGAGGTCGACCGCCGCTTTTAATACACACCTTTTCCAAGTACCCCAGAGAATGAAGGGGTTCTTCAACAAAAGGTCCACAACATTTTCTGCAGCGTTGGCCATTCTACCATTCTGGCGGAGAAAACTGCACACTCGTGCTGGTACCTAGCTAGCTACTGAAGTTAGCGAGGCACATTTTTGTAAGTTACACTAACTGGACACAAAAATAAAGTTCTAAAACAAAGAAAACTATTTATAATATACCTCCTCCATCTCTTGTAATTTCAAAAAACGAATTTAAATTAAATAATGCTCAAATATCACTATTCTCTCATAATCTCTATCCAACAATGTCCAAGCTTCTCAAGACATAGAACCTCCATAATGCTCTGTGGCACAATCCCTAATACAACTCACTAAATTCATTCTCTGATCCGTATTCTATAATTGCATGGACAGCATGTCAGTTCATACTGCAAAAGCCTTGATTGGTTGGAGGACGTCCTCCGCAAGTGGTCATAATTACCATGTATGTCTACGGAAGGGGTGAGGCCTATGAGCCTCCAAGGTTTTGTATTGAAGTCAATTCAGTGAGAGGAGGACAGAAGCTATCTATTCTCTGGCTACACCATGGTGCTACCCCAGCCAGTGCTGTTGAAGTCATTGCAAAACAGTGTATTTTAATCAATCATTTGGTGACATAGGAACATATTTAGTATAGTTTTAACTAAAAAGGATAGCTTTTTTCATGTTTAACTATTCTTATGAAACTTCACGGGGGAGGATGGTCCTCCCCTTCCTTCTCTGAGGAGCCTTCACTGAAGTACAGCTAGATTTCAACCTATAATTTTCCAACAGATTTTTTTTAATTTCGCAGAATGTTTTATGGATATATGGAATACATGTTTTTATGGTTATATGGAATAAATGTTTTTATGGTTATGTGGAATTAATGTTTTTATGGATATATGGAATACATGTTTTTATGGTTATATGGAATAAATGTTTTTATGGTTATGTGGAATTAATGTTTTTATGGATATATGGAATAAATGTTTTTATGGTTATATGGAATAAATGTTTTTATGGATATATGGAATAAATGTTTTTATGGTTATATGGAATAAATGTTTTTATGGATATATGGAATAAATATTTTTTATGTGGAATAAATATTTTTATGTGGAATACATGTTTTTATGGATATATGGAATAAATGGATATATGGAATAAATGTTTTAAGGATGTATGGAATAATTGCAATGAGACATGGACACAGCTTGACTTCAGAACACTCCCAACGTATATAACAAATATACAAAGTTTGTTTCCTTGTTTGATCCTTTCCTTGATCAAACAAGAGTCTTCTAATCTACTTGCTACCCACTCTCTCTAAACCTCACTATAATGGTTTGATTGATCTGCAGCTATTACCCGGTAATGACTACCTAATCCAGAGGTTCTGTATTAATGACTGGGACGTGTGTTGAGGCCGGGGTTCTCCAAGGACAACTCTTTTTAGTGATGAGCTCTGATACTGATCCTGACAAAGTCCCGTAGGCGCTGAGCAATGGCCGTGTGTGTGTGTCCCCTACTGTCATAACATCAGTTAAGTCATTGAGTCTTAACGACGATGCCACACAGCCGTGGTAGCTCATCTGCAGCGAACTGATGGAAATTACAGGAACTGGAGCTTACATTTATATAGGAAATGTTACAGCGTAATTTAATGCTTCAGGTTCTTGCTAATGCCACAGATTTATTAAGATTAATGGATTTTTTTTTTCATTGAGGGATTCTCAAGTTTAGTACTCAGTCTTTCTGCACTAAGAACCATCCTATCAATTCATATTCATTACGTTAAGAATATATTGTCACCTTTGTTAATTTAAGGGTCTGGCTAGATTCTCACAAACTTTACATAAATATGTCACACTTCCCTGGATAGACTATATCACATCCTCATATATCTGACTAATGAACTGAAATTCATTCATGGTGTGTGTGTGTGTGTGTGTGTTTCTAAAGGAATGTGTGTGTGTGTGTGTGTTTCTAAAGGAATGTGTGTGTGTGTGTGTGTGTGTTTCTAAAGGTGTGTGTGTGTGTGTGTGTGTGTGTGTGTGTGTGTGTGTGTGTGTGTGTGTGTGGCCTGAGGCGTTTTGCTATCTTGCAGGTAGAGTACTGGGTAGCAGTGCCAGCAGTGGTAGGAAGTAAACATCAAAGATCAAAGAAAATGGGTCTAGAAATCCCAGCTTGGTCTCTGTGACTGTCACAACCATCTGTTCGGCTCCTGAAACACATCTCCACTGTAGGACCACATCCCTCTTCTCAGACAGAAACCTCTGGCTAACCCCAAGTAACCCCATCTCCCCTGTCTCAGAGACAACCACAGAGGACCTGGCGGTAGCTGAACTTCAGGTTAAAGGTCAAACTAACATCCAGATGTAGTTGGAGGTGGAGTAATATGAGGTGGAGTTAGGTGACAGCGTATGCAGAGGTGGCTGTGGCGTGGCATGCAGTAGATGCACCTTGTGCCCTGGCGAAGGACGAAAGGTTGGTGTTGCTGTTCAATGCATTTTCTTACCACATGAAGAAATCAGCAGTAGTGTACCTGAGTGGGCGACACACCGACAAAACATTGTAAAAATGTGTCCATTCATGCTGTTACCAAGATGTTATCTTCACCTACAGCTTCAAGCTGTTGTGAGCCAAACTCCATTACACTGCTCAGAAAGACTGGTATTCACTCTACTAATAGGGCACCAGCAGTATTCTGTCTTCAGTGTTTTTCCATCCCTACCATCCACTCCAAGCTACAATGTATCTTTGTTGCCATGGTGAATTCCAAGGTGGCTTTGATGGCTTTGTTGACACACTCGAGCACAGAGTATCTTCCCCTCTACCTCTCTCTTCCAGTTTTCTCCCCTAGGGTTGGTTCTCTCTCGACTGACTCCACGGTGCTGTCCTGATGTCTTATTCTGTCTGTCAGTGAGATGATGGCTGTGGGCCCTGTCGGTACACACTTGTGTTTATTTCCAAGTCCTCACGTACTGTGGAAGCCTGCTCTCAACCGGGGATAAAGAGTTAGAGGAATCTCAGTGTTGGGCCCCTGTGGGCTTCACTGGTAATGAGAGTAGACTCCACCTGTGTGTGTGGAATACTAATCTGCTCTCAGCTCTGATACTGATGGAAGGTGTTCATTAATAGCACTAGTCACACAGTCAGGCCCAGGGAGAGGTGTGTGTGTGAGTGTGTGTGAGTGTGTGAGTGTGTGAGTGAGTGTTGTGGTGTGTGGGTATGTGTGAGTGTTGTGGGTGTTGTGGGTATGTGTGAGTGTGTGTGTGTGTGTGTGTGTGTGTGTGTGTGTGTGTGTGTGTGTGTGTGTGTGTGTGTGTGTGTGTGTGTGTGTGTGTGTGTGTGTGTGTGTGAGTGTGTGTGTGTGTGAGTGGACCAATTCAGTTTGTCTGTGATGTGTATGCCGAGGAACTTAAAACTTGCTACCCTCTCCACTACTGTTCCATCGATGTGGATAGGGGGTGTTCCCTCTGCTGTTTTCTGAAGTACACAATCATCTCCTTAGTTTTGTTGACGTTGAGTGTGAGGTTATTTTCCTGACACCACACTCCGAGGGCCCTCACCTCCTCCCTGTAGGCCGTCTCGTCGTTGTTGGTAATCAAGCCTACCACTGTTGTGTCGTCCGCAAACTTGATGATTGAGTTGGGCGTGCGTGGCCACGCAGTCGTGGGTGAACAGGGAGTACAGGAGAGGGCTCAGAACGCACCCTTGTGGGGCCCCAGTGTTGAGGATCAGCGGGGAGGAGATGTTGTTGCCTACCCTCACCACCTGGGGGCGGCCCGTCAGGAAGTCCAGTACCCAGTTGCACAGGGCGGGGTCGAGACCCAGGGTCTCGAGCTTGATGACGAGCTTGGAGGGTACTATGGTGTTGAATGCCGAGCTGTAGTCGATGAACAGCATTCTCACATAGGTGAGATGGAGGGAGGGAGACAGTTAGAGATGGAGGGAGGGAGACAGTTAGAGATGGAGGGATGGAGACAGTTAGAGATGGAGGGATGGAGACAGTTAGAGATGGAGGGAGACAGATTAGATGGAGGGAGGGAGACAGTTAGAGATGGAGGGAGGGAGACAGTTAGAGATGGAGGGATGGAGACAGTTAGAGATGGAGGGATGGAGACAGTTAGAGATGGAGGGATGGAGACAGTTAGAGATGGAGGGATGGAGACAGTTAGAGATGGAGGCAGTTAGAGATGGAGGGATGGAGACAGTTAGAGATGGAGGGATGGAGACAGTTAGAGATGGAGGGATGGAGACAGTTAGAGATGGAGGGAGACAGATTAGATGGAGGGAGGGAGACAGGTAGAGATGGAGGGAGGGAGACAGTTAGAGATGGAGGGATGGAGACAGTTAGAGATGAGGGGGAGACATAGATGGAGGGATGGAGGCAGAGATGGAGGGATGGAGACAGTTAGAGATGGAGGGATGGAGGCAGATGGAGGGATGGAGACAGTTAGAGATGGAAGGATGGAGACAGATGGAGGGAGGGAGACAGTTAGAGATGGAGGGATGGAGACAGATGGAGGGATGGAGAAGGTTAGAGATGGAGGGAGGGAGACAGATGTAGGGAGGGAGACAGTTAGAGATGGATGGAGGGAGGGAGTCAGTTAGAGATGGAGGGAGGGAGACAGTTAGAGATGGAGGGATGGAGACAGTTAGAGATGGAGGGTTGGAGACAGTTAGGGATGGAGGCAGTTAGAGATGGAGGGAGGGAGACAGTTAGAGATGGAGGGATGGAGTAGTTAGAGATGGAGGGAGGGAGACTATTAGAGATGGAGGGATGGAGACAGTTAGAGATGGAGGGATGGAGACAGTTAGAGATGGAGGGATGGAGACAGTTAGAGATGGAGGGAGACAGATTAGATGGAGGGAGAGAGACACAGATGGAGGGATGGAGACAGTTAGAGATGGAGGGAGGGAGACAGTTAGAGGTGGAGGGATGGAGACAGTTAGAGATGAGGGGGAGACATAGATGGAGGGATGGAGGCAGAGATGGAGGGATGGAGACAGTTAGAGATGGAGGGATGGAGGCAGATGGAGAGATAGAGACAGTTAGAGATGGAGGGAGGGAGACAGTTAGAGATGGAGGGATGGAGACAGTTAGAGATGGAGGGATGGAGACAGATGGAGGGATGGAGACAGATGGAGGGATGGAGAAGGTTAGAGATGGAGGGAGGGAGACAGATGTAGGGAGGGAGACAGTTAGAGATGGGGAGGGAGTCAGTTAGAGATGGAGGGAGGGAGACAGTTAGAGATGGAGGGATGGAGGCAGATGGAGAGATAGAGACAGTTAGAGATGGAGGGAGGGAGACAGTTAGAGATGGAGGGATGGAGACAGTTAGAGATGGAGGGATGGAGACAGATGGAGGGATGGAGACAGATGGAGGGATGGAGAAGGTTAGAGATGGAGGGAGGGAGACAGATGTAGGGAGGGAGACAGTTAGAGATGGAGGGAGGGAGACAGAGATGGAGGGAGGGAGTAGTTAGAGATGGAGAGATGGAGACAGTTAGAGATGGAGGGAGACAGTTAGAGATGGAGGTAGGGAGACAGAGATGGAAGGAGGGAGACAGTTAGAGATGGAGGGATGGAGTAGTTAGAGATGGAGGGAGGGAGACTATTAGAGATGGAGGGAGACAGTTAGGGATAGATGGAGGGAGGGAGGGCATAGTTAGAGATGGAGACATGGAGACAGTTAGAGATGGAGGGATGAAGACAGTTAGAGATGGAGGGAGACAGATTAGATGGAGGGAGAGAGACACAGATGGAGGGATGGAGACAGTTAGAGATGGAGGGAGGGAGACAGTTAGAGATGGAGGGATGGAGACAGTTAGAGATGAGGGGGGGGAGACATAGATGGAGGGATGGAGGCAGAGATGGAGGGATGGAGACAGTTAGAGATGGAGGGATGGAGGCAGATGGAGAGATAGAGACAGTTAGAGATGGAGGGAGGGAGACAGTTAGAGATGGAGGGATGGAGACAGATGGAGGGATGGAGACAGATGGAGGGATGGAGAAGGTTAGAGATGGAGGGAGGGAGACAGATGTAGGGAGGGAGGCAGTTAGAGATGGGGGAGGGAGTCAGTTAGAGATGGAGGGAGGGAGACAGTTAGAGATGGAGGGATGGAGACAGTTAGAGATGGAGGGTTGGAGACAGTTAGGGATGGAGGCAGTTAGAGATGGAGGGAGGGTGACAGTTACAGATGGAGGGATGGAGACAGATGGAGGGATGGAGACAGTTAGAGATGGGGGAGGGAGACAGTTAGAGATGGATGGAGTCAGTTAGAGATGGAGGGAGGGAGACAGTTAGGGATGGAGGGTTGGAGACAGTTAGGGATGGAGGGTTGGAGACAGTTAGGGTTGGAGGCAGTTAGAGATGGAGGGAGGGAGACAGTTATAGATGGAGGGATGGAGACAGATGGAGGGATGGAGACAGATGGAGGGATGGAGACAATTAGAGATGGAGGGAGGGAGACAGTTAGGGGTGGAGGGATGGAGACAGTTAGAGATGGAGGGAGACAGATGTAGGGAGAGAGTCAGTTAGAGATGGAGGGAGACAGATAGAGATGGAGGGATGGAGACAGTTAGAGATGGACGGAGGGAGACAGTTAGAGGTGGAGGGATGGAGACAGTTAGAGGTGGAGGGAGACAGATGTAGGGAGGGAGTCAGTTAGAGATGGAGGGAGGGAGACAGCTAGAGGTGGAGGGATGGAGACAGTTAGAGATGGAGGGATGGAGACAGATGGAGGGATAGAGACAGTTAGAGGTGGAGGAATGGAGACAGTGTGTCTACATTCAAGAAGTTGGGTAATTTTGTGTCATGTAGAGAGAGTAAGAGGAGAGAGGCCTTACATAACACAGAGAGAGAACGAGAGAGAGAGAGATAGCCACGGCTCTAAGCCCCATGTTGAGTTGTTTTCTTTTGAGAGAGCGAGGGAAGAGTGTCATCCCTGTGTGAGAGAAAACGAGATAAAAAGATAGGGTATTTTGCCCTCCTCACAGAGCTGAGAGACTTGTATGCGTGGCCACCAGGACTTCCAGAGGAGGGCTGAACTCGTGCCTCCCCTCCACAGGGAGACGAAACATGGACTTCATCGACTGTGAAGTGACTCTGAAGTCCAGCTTTAAACCCAATCCAACCCAAGTGCTCAGCTTGGAATATACTGTTACAGTTTGGTCCTAATAATAACAGAGTAACCAGGGTAACTAGGCACTGAGGAACCAATCCATGACAGGGCCATAATCATGCAATTCTATTTTCCCTCATAACCTACAGTTTTAGAGTCATTCTTACTCTCTCTCTCCTCTCCCCCTCTCCGTCGCTCTCTGTCTTTCCTTATCCTCCCCTCTCTTCTTTAATCACCCCTCTGTTCACCAGTCTCTGTCTCTCCTTCCATCGTCTCTCCAGTCTCTCTCTCATTTTAGTCCTCTGTCTCTCCTTCCATCATCTCTCCAGTCTCTCTCATCGTAGTCCTCTCTGTCTCTCCTTCCATCATCTCTCCAGTCTCTCTCATCTTAGTCCTCGCTGTCTCTCCTTCCATCATCTCTCCAGGCTCTCTCATTTTAGTCCTCTCTGTCTCTCCTTCCATCATCTCTCCAGTCTCTCTCATCTTAGTCTTCGCTGTCTCTCCTTCCATCATCTCTCCAGCTCTCTCATCTAGTCCTCTCTGTCTCTCCTTCCATCATCTCTCCAGTCTCTCTCATCTTAGTCCTCTCTGTGTCTCCTTCCTCATCTCTCCAGTCTCTCTCATCTTAGTCCTCTCTGTCTCTCATTCCTACATCTCTCCAGTCTCTCTCTCGTCTTAGTCCTCTGTCTCTCCTTCCTACATCTCTCCAGTCTCTCTCTCGTCTTAGTCCTCTGTCTCTCATTCCTACATCTTCCAGTCATCTCTCCAGTCTCTCATTCTCTCAGTCCTCTCTGTCTCTCCTCCATCATCTCTCCAGTCTCTCATCCTAGTCTCTTCTGTCTGTCTCTCCTTCCTACATCTCTCCAGTCTCTCTCTGGTCCTAGTCCTCTCTGTCTCTCCTTCCTACATCTCTCCAGTCTCTCTCTCATCCTAGTCCTCTCTGTCTCTCCTTCCTACATCTCTCCAGTCTCTCTCTCTCCTAGTCCTCTCTGTCTCTCCTTCCTACATCTCTCCAGTCTCTCTCTCGTCCTAGTCCTCTCTGTCTCTCCTTCCATCATCTCTCCAGTCTCTCTCTCGTCCTAGTCCTCTCTGTCTCTCCTTCCTACATCTCTCCAGTCTCTCTCTCATCCTAGTCCTCTCTGTCTCTCCTTCCTACATCTCTCCAGTCTCTCTCTGGTCCTAGTCCTCTCTGTTTCTCCTTCCTACATCTCTCCAGTCTCTCTCTCGTCCTAGTCCTCTCTGTCTCTCCTTCCTACATCTCTCCAGTCTCTCTCTCGTCCTAGTCCTCTCTGTCTCTCCTTCCTACATCTCTCCAGTCTCTCTCTCATCCTAGTCCTCTCTGTCTCTCCTTCCTACATCTCTCCAGTCTCTCTCTCGTCCTAGTCCTCTCTGTCTCTCCTTCCTACATCTCTCCAGTCTCTCTCTCATCCTAGTCCTCTCTGTCTCTCCTTCCTACATCTCTCCAGTCTCTCTCTCCTAGTCCTCTCTGTCTCTCCTTCCTACATCTCTCCAGTCTCTCATCCTAGTCCTCTCTGTCTCTCCTTCCTACATCTCTCCTAGTCCTCTCTGTCTCTCCTTCCTACATCTCTCCAGTCTCTCTCTCGTCCTAGTCCTCTCTGTCTCTCCTTCCTACATCTCTCCAGTCTCTCTCTCATCCTAGTCCTCTCTGTCTCTCCTTCCTACATCTCTCCTGTCTCTCTCTCATCCTAGTCCTCTCTGTCTCTCCTTCCTACATCTCTCCTGTCTCTCTCTCATCCTAGTCCTCTCTGTCTCTCCTTCCTACATCTCTCCAGTCTCTCTCTCGTCCTAGTCCTCTCTGTCTCTCCTTCCTACATCTCTCCAGTCTCTCTCTCATCCTAGTCCTCTCTGTCTCTCCTTCCTACATCTCTCCAGTCTCTCTCTCTCCTAGTCCTCTCTGTCTCTCCTTCCTACATCTCTCCAGTCTCTCTCTCATCCTAGTCCTCTCTCTCTCTCTCCTTCCTACATCTCTCCAGTCTCTCTCTCATCCTAGTCCTCTCTGTCTCTCCTTCCTACATCTCTCCAGTCTCTCTCTCATCCTAGTCCTCTCTGTCTCTCCTTCCTACATCTCTCCAGTCTCTCTCTCATCCTAGTCCTCTCTGTCTCTCCTTCCTACATCTCTCCAGTCTCTCTCTCATCCTAGTCCTCTCTGTCTCTCCTTCCTACATCTCTCCAGTCTCTCTCTCATCCTAGTCCTCTCTGTCTCTCCTTCCTACATCTCTCCAGTCTCTCTCTCATCCTAGTCCTCTCTGTCTCTCCTTCCTACATCTCTCCAGTCTCTCTCTCATCCTAGTCCTCTCTGTCTCTCCTTCCTACATCTCTCCAGTCTCTCTCTCATCCTAGTCCTCTCTGTCTCTCCTTCCTACATCTCTCCAGTCTCTCTCTCATCCTAGTCCTCTCTGTCTCTCCTTCCTACATCTCCAGTCTCTCTCTCATCTCTCCAGTCTCTCTTCTCATCCAGTCCTCTCATCCTAGTCCTGTCTCTCCTTCCTACATCTCTCCAGTCCTCTCTGTCTCTCCTTCCTACATCTCTCCAGTCTCTCTCTCATCCTAGTCCTCTCTGTCTCTCCTTCCTACATCTCTCCAGTCTCTCTCTCATCCTAGTCCTCTCTGTTTCTCCTTCCTCTTCCTCTCTAACACAGCTGCCAGATTAGGTCGATGTTCTGCCTGGTGCTCCGGGTCACCACTGGATTAGAGCTGTAATCCCAGGTGCGACAGCCAGTTCATTCATTTACTCACTTCTGCCCTAATCCCTGACAGTATCAGTATCACCGTGGCAGACGAGCAGACGACCGCAGGCTTGACGGGGTAAGAGGTCATTGGGCTCAGAGACAATGGGGGATGGGGGATGGAGAGAGATGATCACTCACGCTCAGAGCCAGGTGAGACAGGAGTTTGGGATACTGAGCGCTGGCTGCTCTATACGCATGGTCATGAATGGACTGAATTTGAAGAGACTGCTTACCACCAGGGCTTAATGGTTAAATACTGATGCAGTGGGTTGTTTTGACCACTCTAATTGCGTAATGCAACCGTTTAATGACACGTATTACAGTTGGCGGAGACTGTAGAGTACAGTGAGTTCAGCTCAATGACATGCTGAATTAAAAACACCCATCTCAAATGTACGTTTCTGATATTTCAGTGGTTTTTCCTGATTCAGTGGTTACTTTAGGCAACGTATCGATACACGTATGGGCACATACTGTGACTATAAGCACACACTGCGTAAGACGGATGTTGAATAAGGCCTGCATTTAATCAATGCAATACCATTCTTATCTAATCTCTGTCAAAATTATGCAGAGAAGACATTAAAGCCATGCCCTTTGACCTTTTATAATTTACATGTCCGTATAATTTAAATATTTTTTAAAAAATGTAGAAAGCCATTACATACTGGAAGAGTAAATTATTCATAGTGCCATTATTCATGGACTTATGATATTAGCATACCAAATTTTACCTTTGAGTTATTTAGCAGACTCTTATCCAGAGTTACTTACAGGAGCAATTAGGGTTAAGTGCCTTGCTCAAGTGCACGTCAACATATTTTTCACCTAGTCGGCTCAGGGATTCGAACCAGCAACCTTTCACTTGCCCAATGCTCTTAACCGCTAGACTACCTGCCACCCATTTCATGTGTTAAACCCCTCAGAGAGAAAGAGGAATCCCCTGGTCTTTATAGCGCTTCATAGTACGCTATGTTGCCGTTTCTGATGAGGGGTCTTAATATTTCATGAAACTCCTCTGCTCAGGTCAGTCCATCAACACAGCAGTAGCCCACTGGATAATTCATGACAAAAGTCGAAGGGTGGGGGGAAAACGGACCCCCCGCCGACTTCCTCTGCCAAGACATGAAATCCTGATCCAACTGAATGTGGATGGCATCACAAACATGGTAGACGATGTTTCTCCAAGGACTGCCAATGACAAGAACAAACAAACCTCACAGCACCTGGTTATGCTTTTTTATCACGTGGATTGAATGAAATCCAAGTGGGCTTCCCTCTGGAACAGTGCAACCCTGGCTGAGCTGATGGACGGTCTCTATTTAGGCTGAGTGAGCAGGTCACGCACACAGAGGAAGCAGTTATCCAGGGGTCAGACCAGGAAGAACCACGGGAGTCGCCTGGGCTGATGATTCCTGTTAGGCATTGGACAGTACCATCACCGGACAAGAGGAAACCCACATTCAAGGGAGGACGTGCCGTGTCAAAAACAAAGGTCCAAATGGGAGCAACAATTCATTCTCATAACTTACTGTATTCCAGAGGAAAGGCAAGTCTAGTGTTCGCATGCAGTGAAACTGTCCCGACCATGATGCCATAGGACAATATAAAAGGCACCTGTGGAAAAGTTCATGAGTATAATTTCCTCCATTCTCTCGTATTCCGACGGCACACATTAAAGGGTGTTCCAAGCAAAGTCACGTAGGATTCTTACTCAGTCATTGAGACGGTTCAGATCAATCATGTCTAGTTTCAATGAGCTCTCTTTGAATGGATACTCTATTGTAGACCGAGTGCGAATTACACCGTGACATTCTGGGGTTCTCTAGTTCTTGTCACGGGACTTCCTACTTGTACATGCGGTTGCTCACTCACTCATTTTGTCATTGGGCCTAAAAGTAAACACACGTATTTTAACAGTAACCATGTATGACCTGTTAATGTTGAACACAACCAGTCATGATGTTTTCATCTGATTGTCAAACAAATCACTTCAAAAACACATATTTTGTCACATGCTTCGATAAACAACAGGTTTAAAGTGAAATGCTTACTTAAGGGTCCTTTTCAAACAATGCAGTGAAGAATAAAGAGTTAAGAATAAAGGTACAAAAATTAAATAGAAATAGTGAGAAAAATAATAAATATACAGTGAATAACGAAAAACAATAACGAGCACAAATAACATGGCTGTATACAGGAAGTACCAGTATTGAGTTGATGTTCAAGGGTGTGAGGTAATAACATGGCTGTATACAGGAAGTACCAGTATTGAGTTGATGTTCAGGGGTGTGAGGTAATAACATGGCTGTATACAGGAAGTACCAGTATTGAGTTGATGTTCAGGGGTATGAGGTAATAACATGGCTATATACAGGAAGTACCAGTACTGAGTTGATGTTCAGGGGTATGAGGTAATAACATGGCTATATACAGGAAGTACCAGTACTGAGTTGATGTTCAGGGGTATCAGGTAATAACATGGCTGTATACAGGAAGTACCAGTACCGAGTTGATGTTCAGGGGTATGAGGTAATAACATGGCTGTATACAGGAAGTACCAGTATTGAGTTGATGTTCAGGGGTATGAGGTAATAACATGGCTGTTATGCAGGAAGTACCAGTATTGAGTTGATGTGCAGGTGTTTGAGTAATTGAGGTAGCTATGTGTTACTGTACACATAGGTGGAGGTAAAGTGACTAGGCAACAGGAAAGATAAAAGACAGTAGCAGCAGTGTATGTGGTGACTGAAATAGTGTGTGTGTGTGTGTGTGTGTGTGTGTGTGTGTGTGTGTGTGTGTGTGTGTGTGTGTGCGTGTGTGCGTGCGTGCGTGTGTGCGTGCGTGCGTGCGTGCGTGTGTGTGTGCGCGTGTATAGTACAGTGTGTGTGCATAGAGTTAGTGCTAAACAGGGTCAGTGCAGGTCGGCCAGGTAGCCATTTGATGAGCTCTTTAGCAGCCTTGTTTAGAAGTCTCATGGCTTGGGGGTAGAAGCTGTTCAGGTTCCTGTTGGTTCCAGACTTGGTGCAATGTTACCGCTTGCTCTGCCACAGCATCAGTCTGTGGTTTAAACTGGCTGGAGATTTTGAAAATCCTCTGACACCGCCTGGTAGAGAGGTCCTGGTTGGCAGGGAGCTCGGCCCAAGTGATGTACTGGGCCCTACACAGTACCCTCTGTAGTGCCTTGTGGTCAGAGGCCGAGCAGTTGCCATTCAAAGAGGTGATGCAGCCAGTCAAGATGCTCTCGATGGTGCAGCTGTAGAACTTCTTGAGGATCTGAGGTGCCATGCCAAATCTTTTGTGACTCCTGAGGGCGAAGAGGCGTTGCCGTGCCCTCTTCACAACTGTGTTGGTGTGTTTGGATGATAGATCCTCAGTGACGTGGACACCGAGGAACATGAAGCTCTCAACCCGCACCACTACAGCCCTGTCGATGTGGATGGGGGTGTGCTGGGCCCTGTGTTTCCTGTAATCCACAATCAGCTCCTTTGTCTTACTGACGTTGAGGGAGAGATTGTTGTCCTGGCACCACAGCATTCGGGACACCTGAAAAGGGGCTGAAATACGTGACACAAATAGAGCTGTGTCTGTCCCGAGCTCATCGGCCAAGTTCATAACGTTGCAAGTTCTCTAGCGAAAGCTCAAGAAAGAGAGAGAGAAGCAGACAGGCAGAGAAAACAGATGAATGAGACTGAGAGAACGTGAGGCTGGCTGGGGTTGGTACTACTCTAACACATGGACTGGTTTTAAGATGGACATACCATGGATCATCTGGCTGTTTGAGTAGGAGTATTAGGACCCCTTTAGTGCATGGATCATCAGCTAGATTCAGCCGCGGGACTTGAGAGGATGGTCGGGGGGCTGGAACATAATTACAAATCATTTGTAGACTGCAAATTGACCGCAAGAAGCCCAAACATATATAATATTTGCCCCCCCCACAACAATGAAAATTAAATAAAAAACATGTTTAACAAACATATATATATATATATGATTTGGTGTACTGTACACTGTATATATTATATAGAATTTTATATAGAATGTATTGCTCAGATAACTTGGGGGGCAAATAAAACCACCCGCGGGCCAAATTCATCCCGCCAGGCTGCCAGTTAGGGAACCCTGCTCTAGCGTATTCTGTAGCTCTCTCTTTCACTCACCTGATATCAAAAGCATTGAACAGCACAGTTGAAGGATCACTTCATTTGACTTATAGTATGTATGCGTGTAGAAAGATCTCCTCATCTCAAGATATGGAATGAAATGGTTCAGTATACTGTAAGTGACTATCTGTATATAATGCAAACAGGCAAAACGATTTACAAGCCATAGACACAATTTCAGGAAAGAGATGTAGTTCCCTACCAGATGGAAAAATAGCTTATTCAGGTAAAAATGGTGAACTCACTGTGAACTGACATATTGTCCTCCTGTTTTCACCTCCTTAAGTCTGTACACACACCTGGGGTTGGCACATCACAGAGAGAACACTGACGGGTGGACTCTGTTAGTCCTCCTGTATGTTCTGCTGAGACATGATGTTATTATGGAACATGTCCTGAACCTCTACAGTGTTATTATGAAACATGTCCTGAACCTCTACAGTGATGTTATTATGGAACATGTCCTGAACCTCTAGTGATGTTATTATGGAACATGTCCTGAACCTCTAGTGATGTTATTATGAAACATGTCCTGAACCTCTAGTGATGTTATTATGGAACATGTCCTGAACCTCTACAGTGATGTTATTATGGAACATGTCCTGAACCTATACAGTGATGTTATTATGGAACATGTCCTGAACCTCTAGTGATGTTATTATGAAACATGTCCTGAACCTCTAGTGATGTTATTATGGAACATGTCCTGAACCTCTAGTGATGTTATTATGGAACATGTCCTGAACCTCTAGTGATGTTATTATGGAACATGTCCTGAACCTCTAGTGATGTTATTATGGAACATGTCCTGAACCTCTACAGTGATGTTATTATGGAACATGTCCTGAACCTCTACAGTGATGTTATTATGGAACATGTCCTGAACCTCTAGTGATGTTATTATGGAACATGTCCTGAACCTCTACAGTGTTATTATGAAACATGTCCTGAACCTCTACAGTGATGTTATTATGGAACATGTCCTGAACCTCTACAGTGATGTTATTATGAAACATGTCCTGAACCTCTACAGTGATGTTATTATGGAACATGTCCTGAACCTCTACAGTGATGTTATTATGGAACATGTCCTGAACCTCTACAGTGATGTTATTATGGAACATGTCCTGAACCTCTACAGTGATGTTATTATGGAACATGTCCTGAACCTCTACAGTGATGTTATTATGAAACATGTCCTGAACCTCTACAGTGATGTTATTATGGAACATGTCCTGAACCTCTACAGTGATGTTATTATGGAACATGTCCTGAACCTCTACAGTGATGTTATTATGGAACATGTCCTGAACCTCTACAGTGATGTTATTATGGAACATGTCCTGAACCTCTACAGTGATGTTATTATGGAACATGTCCTGAACCTCTACAGTGATGTTATTATGGAACATGTCCTGAACCTCTACAGTGATGTTATTATGGAACATGTCCTGAACCTCTACAGTGATGTTATTATGGAACATGTCCTGAACCTCTACAGTGATGTTATTATGGAACATGTCCTGAACCTCTAGTGATGTTATTATGGAACATGTCCTGAACCTCTACAGTGATGTTATTATGGAACATGTCCTGAACCTCTACAGTGATGTTATTATGGAACATGTCCTGAACCTCTAGTGATGTTATTATGGAACATGTCCTGAACCTCTAGTGATGTTATTATGGAACATGTCCTGAACCTCTACAGTGATGTTATTATGGAACATGTCCTGAACCTCTACAGTGATGTTATTATGGAACATGTCCTGAACCTCTACAGTGATGTTATTATGGAACATGTCCTGAACCTCTAGTGATGTTATTATGGAACATGTCCTGAACCTCTACAGTGATGTTATTATGGAACATGTCCTGAACCTCTACAGTGATGTTGTTATGGAACATGTCCTGAACCTCTACAGAAGTCTTCCTACTTTATGCTGACCTCATCTGTGGGTGTTTGGGTGGTACCTCTCTGATGCCAAGAGGCTTTTGAAAACATTTTGAATAATGATGTTTTTAGCTCTCTCTCACATATCTGTCTGACTCATTCACAGCGAAACAGCTTTTCACAATAAGGATGCAGACGCTATTTAGAGAGAGACAACTGCTTCAGAAACAGAAAACTATGGCAGTACCATGTTGTATTTCTGACATTCTGTCCATTCAGTACCATGTTGTATTTCTAACATTCTGTCCATTCAGTTCCATGTTGTACTTCTGACATTCTGTCCATTCAGTTCCATGTTGTATTTCTGACATTCTGTCCATTCAGTTCCAGGTTGTATTTCTGACATTCTGTCCATTCAGTTCCATGTTGTATTTCTGACATTCTGTCCATTCAGTTCCATGTTGTATTTCTAACATTCTGTCCATTCAGTTCCATTTTGTATTTCTAACATTCTGTCCATTCAGTTCCATGTTGTATTTCTGACATTCTGTCCATTCAGTTCCATGTTGTATTTCTGACATTCTGTCCATTCAGTTCCAGGTTGTATTTCTGACATTCTGTCCATTCAGTTCCAGGTTGTATTTCTAACGTTCTGTACATTCAGTTCCATGTTGTATTTCTGACACTCTGTCCATTCAGTTCCATGTTGTATTTCTGACACACTGTCCATTCAGTTCCAAGTTGTATCCCCCACCCACACACCCCTCACTTGAACCTCATTTGGACTGAGACACGCCCACCACCTCACTTATTGGCTCTGACTGGCCCAGTCTCGTTAGTTGGGTCCTTTGATGGGACTGTTTCCATATGAAACCATGGCATTTCATATCACTGCTGTTTTCACAATGTCCTTCTACCAAAGCTAAGAGCAAAGAGACTTGAATGTACATTGTGAAACCACTTGAATGTACATTGTGAAACCACTTGAATGTACATTGTGAAACCACTTGAATGTACATTGTGAAACCACTTGAAACCACTTGAATGTACATTGTGAAACCACTTGAAACCACTTGAATGTACATTGTGAAACCACTTGAATGTACATTGTGCTCATTGTAAATCATGGCTGTCAGATGAGACCTTAGAGAAAACCCCACTGAATCACCTAAGAATAGGTCCTGATTATGGAGCGCAGTCAGCAAGGACAGGGACACATCAGAGATGGATAGAGATTAGCATGAGGAAGGAAGGGGAGGAGAGAGGGAATCAGGTGAGGATGGTGGAAAGATCAATAACACTGTACATCTCAGTAATTCCTCACTAGGAGAGGGGTCTATATGTGGTAACACTGTACATCTCAGTAATTCCTCACTAGGAGAGGGGTCTATATGGTAACTACATCTCAGTAATTCCTCACTAGGAGAGGGGTCTATATGGTAACTACATCTCAGTAATTCCTCACTAGGAGAGGGGTCTATATGGTAACTACATCTCAGTAATTCCTCACTAGGAGAGGGGTCTATATGGTAACACTGTACATCTCAGTAATTCCTCACTAGGAGAGGGGTCTATATGGTAACTACATCTCAGGGGTCTATATGGTAACACTGTACATCTCAGTAATTCCTCCACTAGGAGAGGGGTCTATATGGTAACTACATCTCAGTAATTCCTCACTAGGAGAGGGGTCTATATGGTAACACTGTACATCTCAGTAATTCCTCACTAGGAGAGGGGTCTATATGGTAACTGTACATCTCAGTAATTCTCACTAGGAGAGGGGTCTATATGGTAACACTGTACATCTCAGTAATTCCTCACTAGGAGAGGGGTCTACATATGGTAACACTGTACATCTCAGTAATTCCTCACTAGGAGAGGGGTCTATATGGTAACTACATCTCAGTAATTCCTCACTAGGAGAGGGGTCTATATGGTAACTACATCTCAGTAATTCCTCACTAGGAGAGGGGGGTCTATATGGTAACTACATCTCAGTAATTATATGGTAACACTCACTCAGGAGAGGGGTCTATATGGTAACACTGTACATCTCAGTAATTCATCACTACTGTACATCTCAGTAATTCATCACTAGAGGGGTCTATATGGTAACACTGTACATCTCAGTAATTCTCTCACTAGGAGAGGGGTCTATATGGTAACTACATCTCAGTAATTCTCACTAGGAGAGGGGTCTATATGGTAACTACATCTCAGTAATTCCTCACTAGGAGAGGGGTCTATATGGTAACACTGTACATCTCAGTAATTCATCACTAGGAGAGGGGTCTATATGGTAACTACATCTCAGTAATTCCTCACTAGGAGAGGGGTCTATATGGTAACACTGTACATCTCAGTAATTCCTCACTAGGAGAGGGGTCTATATGGTAACTACATCTCAGTAATTCCTCACTAGGAGAGGGGTCTATATGGTAACACTGTACATCTCAGTAATTCCTCACTAGGAGAGGGGTCTATATGGTAACACTGTACATCTCAGTAATTCATCACTAGGAGAGGGGTCTATATGGTAACTACATCTCAGTAATTCCTCACTAGGAGAGGGGTCTATATGGTAACACTGTACATCTCAGTAATTCATCACTAGGAGAGGGGTCTATATGGTAACTACATCTCAGTAATTCCTCACTAGGAGAGGGGTCTATATGGTACTGTACACTCAGTACATCTCAGTAATCTCAGTAATTCACTAGGAGAGGGGTCTATATGGTAACACTGTACATCTCAGTAATTCCTCACTAGGAGAGGGGTCTATATGGTAACTACATCTCAGTAATTCTCACTAGGAGAGGGGTCTATATGGTAACTACATCTCAGTAATTCCTCACTAGGAGAGGGGTCTATATGGTAACTACATCTCAGTAATTCCTCACTAGGAGAGGGGTCTATATGGTAACTACATCTCAGTAATTCCTCACTAGGAGAGGGGTCTATATGGTAACTACATCTCAGTAATTCCTCACTAGGAGAGGGGTCTATATGGTAACTACATCTCAGTAATTCCTCACTAGGAGAGGGGTCTATATGGTAACACTGTACATCTCAGTAATTCCTCACTAGGAGAGGGGTCTATATGGTAACACTGTACATCTCAGTAATTCATCACTAGGAGAGGGGTCTATATGGTAACACTGTACATCTCAGTAATTCTCACTAGGAGAGGGGTCTATATGGTAACTACATCTCAGTAATTCCTCACTAGGAGAGGGGTCTATATGGTAACTACATCTCAGTAATTCTTCACTAGGAGAGGGGTCTATATGGTAACACTGTACATCTCAGTAATTCCTCACTAGGAGAGGGGTCTATATGTGATAACACTGTACATCTCAGTAATTCCTCACTAGGAGAGGGGTCTATATGTGGTAACACTGTACATCTCAGTAATTCCTCACTAGGAGAGGGGTCTATATGGTAACTACATCTCAGTAATTCCTCACTAGGAGAGGGGTCTATATGGTAACTACATCTCAGTAATTCCTCACTAGGAGAGGGGTCTATATGGTACTACATCTCAGTAATTCCTCACACTGTACATCTCAGTAATTCCTCACTAGGAGAGGGGTCTATATGGTAACACTTACATCTCAGTAATTCTCACTAGGAGAGGGGTCATCTGGTAACTACATCTCAGTAATTCCTCACTAGGAGAGGGGTCTATATGGTAACTACATCTCAGTAATTCCTCACTAGGAGAGGGGTCTATATGGTAACTACATCTCAGTAATTCCTCACTAGGAGAGGGGTCTATGGTAACTGTACATCTCAGTAATTCCTCACTAGGAGAGGGGTCTATATGGTAACACATCTCTCAGTAATTCCCCACTAGGAGAGGGGTCTATATGGTAACTACATCTCAGTAATTCATCACTAGGAGAGGGGTCTATATGGTAACACTGTACATCTCAGTAATTCCTCACTAGGAGAGGGGTCTATATGGTAACTACATCTCAGTAATTCCTCACTAGGAGAGGGGTCTATATGGTAACACTGTACATCTCAGTAATTCATCACTAGGAGAGGGGTCTATATGGTAACTACATCTCAGTAATTCCTCACTAGGAGAGGGGTCTATATGGTAACTACATCTCAGTAATTCTCACTAGGAGAGGGGTCTATATGGTAACACTGTACATTCCTACATCTCAGTAATTCCTCACTAGGAGAGGGGGGTCAGTAATTATATGGAAACTGTACATCTCAGTAATTCCTCACTAGGAGAGGGGTCTATATGGTAACTACATCTCAGTAATTCCTCACTAGGAGAGGGGTCTATATGGTAACTACATCTCAGTAATTCCTCACTAGGAGAGGGGTCTATATGGTAACTACATCTCAGTAATTCCTCACTAGGAGAGGGGTCTATATGGTAACACTGTACATCTCAGTAATTCCTCACTAGGAGAGGGGTCTATATGGTAACACTGTACATCTCAGTAATTCTCCACTAGGAGAGGGGTCTATATGGTAACACTGTACATCTCAGTAATTCTCCACTAGGAGAGGGGTCTATATGGTAACACTGTACATCTCAGTAATTCCCCACTAGGAGAGGGGTCTATATGTGGTAAGGGGGTCTATATGTGGTAAGGGGGTCTATATGGTAACTACATCTCAGTAATTCATCACTAGGAGAGGGGTCTATATGGTAACACTGTACATCTCAGTAATTCCTCACTAGGAGAGGGGTCTATATGGTAACACTGTACATCTCAGTAATTCCTCACTAGGAGAGGGGTCTATATGGTAACTACATCTCAGTAATTCCCCACTAGGAGAGGGGTCTATATGGTAACACTGTACATCTCAGTAATTCCCCACTAGGAGAGGGGTCTATATGGTAACTACATCTCAGTAATTCTCCACTAGGAGAGGGGTCTATATGGTAACTACATCTCAGTAATCACTCAGTAATTCTCACTAGGAGAGGGGTCTATATGGTAAACTACATCTCAGTAATTCCTCACTAGGAGAGGGGGGTCTATATGAGAGGGGTAACATGTACATCTCAGTAATTCTCACTAGGAGAGGGGTCTATATTATGTGTGGTAAGGGGTGTCTATATGTGGTAAGGGGGTCTATATGTGGTAAGAGGGGTCTATATGTGGTAAGGGGTGGTCTATATGTGGTAAGGGGGTCTATATGTGGTAAGGGGGTCTATATGTGGTAAGGGGGTCTATATGTGGTAAGGGGGTCTATATGTGGTAAGGGGGTCTATATGTGGTAAGGGGGTCTATATGTGGTAAGGGGGTCTATATGTGGTAAGGGGGGGTCTATATGTGGTAAGGGGGTCTATATGTGGTAAGGGGGTCTATATGTGGTAAGAGGGGGTCTATATGTGGTAAGGGGTGTCTATATGTGGTAAGGGGTGGTAAGGGGGTCTATATGTGGTAAGGGGGTCTATATGTGGTAAGGGGGTCTATATGTGGTAAGGGGGTCTATATGTGGTAAGGGGGTCTATATGTGGTAAGGGGGTCTATATGTGGTAAGGGGGTCTATATGTGGTAAGGGGTGTCTATATGTGGTAAGGGGGTCTATATGTGGTAAGGGGGTCTATATGTGGTAAAGGGGTCTATATGTGGTAAGGGGTGTCTATATGTAAGGGGGTCTATATGTGGTAAGGGGTCTATATGTGGTAAGGGGGTCTATATGTGGTAAGGGGGTCTATATGTGGTAAGGGGGTCTATATGTGGTAAGGGGGTCTATATGTGGTAAGGGGGTCTATATGTGGTAAGGGGGTCTATATGTGGTAAGGGGTCTATATGTGGTAAGGGGGTCTATATGTAAGGGGTATGTGGTAAGGGGGTCTATATGTGGTAAAGGGGTCTATATGTGGTAAGGGGGTCTATATGTGGTAAGGGGGTCTATATGTGGTAAGGGGTGTCTATATGTGGTAAGGGGTGTCTATATGTGGTAAGGGGGTCTATATGTGGTAAAGGGGTCTATATGTGGTAAGGGGTGTCTATATGTGGTAAGGGGTGTCTATATGTGGTAAGGGGGTCTATATGTGGTAGGGGGTCTAATGTGGTAAAGGGGTCTATATGTGGTAAAGGGGTCTATATGTGGTAAGGGGTGTCTATATGTGGTAAAGGGTCTATATGTGGTAAGGGGGTCTATATGTGGTAAAGGGGTCTATATGTGGTAAGGGGTGTCTATATGTGGTAAGGGGTGTCTATATGTGGTCTATAGGGGGTCTATATGTGGTAAGGGGTCTATATGTGGTAAGGGGTCTATATGTGGTAAAGGGGTCTATATGTGGTAAGGGGTGTCTATATGTGGTAAGGGGGTCTATATGTGGTAAGGGGGTCTATATGTGGTAAGGGGGTCTATATGTGGTAAGTGTATTTCACACAATTAAAACAAGTCATGGGCTGGAGATCAGCGATTAAAGAATATAACATTACTGGAAGTACAGTGTGAACTGATTCTGCTGTTTAGCTAATTGCAACATTCATATGGTCAGAGAAAAGGTAGTTAAAGGCTGTATGAACGTAAATGACAAGTGTTCATATGTTGTTCATATGGTGTTGTGGCGGTTGCCTTTCACAATCTCCCCTTTCCATTGTCTTGTGTTCTAGTCTAGTTTTCCTGGAGAGCTAGAAGTTGCTCACCAGTTTTGATGGATACTTTTGGCTTTATGTGAATGGAAATGATGTTTTGTGTCAGCATTTCCTTTCAACTACCCTGAGGTCCGCTCTCCCTTTCTCTCCGCTGACTCCCTTTCTCTTTCTCCGAGTCTTTGTTTGTGGAAAGTTGTAATTTGAAATGTTTTGCAAAGTCTATCACAGGATTTTCAGCTTATTAAAACGTGGTTCAATTGAAGCAATGCTAGTAAATCAGTCACACTAAGCATCCTGCTTTAGTGGATTTTAGATGTAAAATGTCTTTGTATCTCAGACAGGGCCTGACAGGGTGTGATTGGACAGAAGGATATGACCCATGGGTGGTCTGTCGCTCTGCCTGTTGGTTTGTTGCTGCTCAGGGCTCTACTGTAATGAGGCAGACTCAATGTTTTGTCATTGTGGAGACGCTGCCCAGCCCAGCACTCTACGGTAACCCTATAAAAGTGTCGTCCTCATAAACCACAGTCCCAGCTCTGCTATCAGTGGCAAAGTAACATCCACCATTGTAACAGCCCCTTTTAGTATTTCTCTAGAAGAAGCTTGTATGCTTGTGTGAAGAAAGTTCTATTTACAGAGCAGATTGAAGCCATCTCAGAGCCGAACCCTATGACTTCACAACTGCCTTGCTTCCTCATATCCATCCTCATTAAGCAGGAAGTAGGTGCTGTATACGGACCTGGAAAATAAACAAGTAGATGTTTTATTTTTAGGTTCCTTTCAAGATGAGGCCAATTTTCTTGTGGATATTTTTAAAGTTGAGGTGGAAGTTGTTAAGAAGACACAGAAATAGCTTTTGTCGCCTACCACAGTTCCACAAGTAAGCGGATACAGACTGTCTATTCCCCCTTGATGACAGTTTGTCTGCTGTAATATGCTCTAGGGCTGTGTTGTTTATCTAGATGTGATGTTTACAGGTCAATGAAATGGATTATTGGTTGAAAGAATCTCTCCAGAATATCAGAACGTAGATTCTAGGAGAGTGGTGAAGTCCTGTCATATCACCGTCTCTGCTCTTCACAGAAGTAGTCTACTTTCTCAAGGTCCTAAATACGTGGATAATTTAACATTTTATCATAATATCACACATTTTACTGAAAATCGAAGCATGTTCTCTTGCATTTCCCATGGAGTACTTTTGCACACACCTCCTCTATTTCACTCTAATATGACTCCCTCAATTACTAATATCTCAGAGTCTGAAATTAAAAATGAAGAGGATGTTTCATGCTTGACTTTGAAGAAGTACAGTAGCAGTTCCAGATGTCTGTCTGTCTGTCTGTCTGTCTGTCTGTCTGTCTGTCTGTCTGTCTGTCTGTCTGTCTGTCTGTCTGTCTGTCTGTCTGTCTGTCTGTCTGTCTGTCTGTCTGTCTGTCTGTCTGTCTGTCTGTCTGTCTGTCTCTGTCTGTCTCTCTCTCTCTCTCTGTCTCTCTCTCTGTCTCTCCCTCTTTCTCTCCCTTTCTCTCTCTTTCTCTCTCCCTCTTTCTCTCCCTTTCTCTCTCTTTCTCTCTCTTTCTCTCTTTCTCTCTCTTTCTCTCTCCCTCTTTCTCTCCCTTTCTCTCTCTTTCTCTCTCTCTCTCTCTCTCTCTCATTTCTCCATTGTTTGGTTGATCTCCATTAATTTGGCTGATCATTTTGTCAAGGTATCTGTGATCAACAGATGCATATCTGCATACCCAGTCATGTGAAATCCATAGATTAGGGCCTGATTTATTTATTTAAATTGACTGATTTCCTTATATGAACTGTAACATTTGTGTCATTCTCAAAACGTTTGGCCACGTTTGTACTGCCTATGGTATGTGTCAGTAGTGTTACTGCCTCTGTGTGTACGTAGCATGTGAGTGTGTGTGGGCTGGTGTGGCTAAGATTCTAGGGCTGAATGTTTGTCCCAGTATGCCCCTGCTCACACACACACATGTAGGTGTACACACTCACCATCCCACAAACACAGATTGCTTTTATGCAGCATGACATGAAGCGGACATAAAAGCCTTCTAAGTCCTGTTCAGGGGCTGAGTAGAATATCTGTGTGGTATTGCTTTGTAGACACCGTCTTGACATAACTGGGTGATGCATTAACGTCTCTCTCATTACCCTCTAAATCTCTCTCTCTCTCTCTCTCTCTGTCTCTCTCTCTCTCTCTCTGTCTCTCTCTTTCTCTGTCTCTCTCTGTCTCTGTCTCTGTCTCTCTCTGATTATCTCTCTCTCTCTCTGATTCTCTCTGATTCTCTCTGATTCTCTGGTTTGTTGAAACCAAGATTGAACTCTTTGGTGATGGCAAGCGTGAAGCATGGTGGTGGCAGCATAATGCTGTGGGTATGTTTTTCAACAGCGCTCAGGACCTCAGACTGGGGCAAAGGTCCACCTTCCAACAGGACAACAACCCTAAGCACACAGTCAAGACAGCGAAGGAGTGGCTTCAGGACAAGTCTCTGAATGTCCTTGAGTGGCCAGGCAGAGACCGGACTTGAACCCGATCGAACATCTCTGGAGAGACCTGAAAATAGATGTGCAGCGATGCTCCCCATCCAACCGGACAGAGCTTGAGAGGATCTGCAGAGAAGAATGGGAGAAACTCCCCAAATACAGGTGTGCCAAGCTTGTAGTATCATACCCAAGAAGAGTTGAGGCTGTAATCGCTGCCAAAGGTGCTTCAACAAAGTGCTGAGTAAAGAGTTTGAATATATATAAATGTAAATGTGATATTTGAGTTTAAATTTCTTTTTATACATTTGCAAATATTTCCAAAAACCTGTTTTTGCTTTGTCATGATGGGGTATTGTGTGTAGATTAATGACATTTAAAAATAAATCTGTTTTAGAATAAGGCTGTAATGTAACAAAATGTGGAAAAAATCAAGGAGACCGAATACTTACCGAATGCACTGTATGTATGTATAGATTTTTTACCGCTATAGAGATGTAATTATCGTTTGGATAACCTTATTTACCATCATGTATTGGTTTTTACCTTTAGTTTTTTCACTCTTTGGGATGCCCACTGCAGAGAACACCGGAAGAAGACTTATCACTGAATTATCACAGTGAATCTTTGTACTGTTTGTTAATGTGTCAATGAATCCCATAATGAATGGGTTACCACCTAGCGATTTGACACGGAAATAACATTTTATTAATTAATTCATTAATTCATTCATTCATTCATTCATGCTGCTTGGTTAGATCTCATTCAGTAAAGATATATCTCAATGCGACTCCCCAGTTAAGAAAAAAGCATACCTTCAAAAGGAACAGCCAGAGTAAGAGTATGGAAAGAAAGTCTTCTGCGACCTGAGAGAACTCCTGGAAACAAGCAGGAGCAGAAACATGTGGAACCTCCTGTTGACTAACCCCATTCTAATACTGTTGTAGGAATGCTGATGAGTTGGGGACTTGCACTTGGTTTCTTCTCTTTGAGGCTAACACTGACCCCCTAGCAGATCCAAAGCCAACCCCCAATATTATACCAGCAGGCTTTACTCAGAAAATTCCTCTGTATGAAATGCTCTGCCTCCTGTTTTGACTAGCTCTCTTTTTCTAGTTTCCGTCTTCCCTCTCCTCCAGTCCCCATCTCTTGCTTTCCCTCCTCTCTCTCTCTCTCTCTGCATGTAAATTGGAGAGCAAAGAAATGGCACATCTCCGACAGTACAAGCAGTATTGAATGAATGTCTACTCCACGCATTATAGCCCATGAAATTCGACGACTGAAGCATAACATTGAAATGAAGAACTGATCTGAGTTGTGATGACTCATTTCCCTATTCCACATTCATTCTAATTACGCCCAGGCCTTCTCCATCTCCCTTCTAGGAGAGGTGTCTGTGTCAGAGACTCTGTCAGAGACGCCTCCCCAGCATGAAGTAGGGGGAGACCCAACATTCTTCACTGTCAGAGAGAAGCTTCACACATCTGGAGACAGATTTATCAAGCTGCTATGGCCTTGGACTGTGGGTACACACACACACACACACACACACACACACATGACAATATTTCATAAATAATAGATAGAACTTCTAGAATGCATGATAAAAGCCCTTTGAATCTATTAAACCTTGGCAGAGTTTAGCAGTTCAAGGTTTACTCTTCTATGATAAAATAGGAACATGATTTTCATTTCCCTCAGCCTTGTATTTCTTCAGATGCAATAATTATGCAGCAGGGAGAGCTAAGAGAGTGTTAGACACTCATCTGAGCACCACGATTACCAGCTTATCTTCTGTGTGTCCCCCCCCCACACACACACACACACTCCTAACCTCTTCCGAAAGTCTACCCCCCTAGCTGTTCCTCCTCTCTCTCTGCACTGATAAGGCCATGGATTTTCTACTGTACTGATTATCCATGACTCAGACCCATTGCAGTCATCTGCCTTTTGGCCTGGATCAAGCACTTTACCCTAATTTCACCTCAAGTCTACACAGAGTCTTGGCTGTAAATCTCTATATATGTATCTCTATTTCTCCTGCTCACACTGTTTATATTTTCTTGGCAGACATGATTGACAATGGTAATAAGAATGTAACTCCCTGCATACTTGTTACATCTTCAATCTCCCTTTCCATTGAGTTTTCTGGCTCCAATGACCTTGGACGAGTTCGATTCAGCACCTAGGACAGTTCCACATACCGCCAATGACCTTGAACGAGTTGGATTCAACACCAGGGACAGTTCCACTTACAGCCAATGACCTTGGATGAGTTGGCTTCAGCGCCAGGGACAGTTCCACAGAGCCATCAGCATGCAGGAATGCAACAGACCACAGAGATCAAGTTCTTACTTCCTGTGTTTGAGAGGGACCCTTCAACAGGACGGTTGAGCTAACGTAGGCTAATGTGATTAGCATGAGGATGTAAGTAACAAGAACATTTCCCAGGACATAGACATATCTGATATTGGTAGAAATCTTAAATTCTTGTTAATCTAACTGCACTGTCCAATTTACAGTAGCTATTACAGTGACAGAATACCATGATATTGTTTGAGGAGAGTGCACAGTTTTGAACATGAAAAGTTATTAATAAACAAATTAGGCACATTAGGGCAGTTTTCATTCAAAATGTTGAACAGAAATGCAATGGTTTATTGGATCAGTCTAAAACTTTGCACATATACTGCTGCCATCTAGTAGCAAAAATCTAAATTGCAGCCGGGCTGGAATAATAACAATGTGGCCTTTCTTTTGCATTTCAAAGATACAAAACACTAAAGAACAGTTGTTTTTTTCTTTGTATTATCTCTTACCAGATCTATTGTGTTATATTCGCCTACATTTCTTTCACCTTTCCACAAACGTCAAAGTGTTTCCTTTCAGAAAGTACCAAAAATATGCATATCCTTGCTTCAGGGCCTGAGTTACAGGCAGTTAGATTTGGGTATGTCATTTTAGACGGAAATTGAAAAAAGGGCAGATCCTTAAGAGGTTGGCAATGTTCCCTCGTTCGTAGAGATGACAACGGTAAACTCTGCAGATTTCGGCTCAATCTGAAATAACCTTTAAATGTCAAGTGTTCTACAACGCCCCTGGGATTGAATACAGGCCCTTATCTTTGTCTCTAGCCAGTGTTTTGACTGACTGCTTTCTAACTCACTGTCTACTCCTACAGTGAAACGGGCCCACAATATACTCAGTCTGATTCTATACGCTGTTGTCCTGTCCTATGTTTGGTCCAATACAGTGTGTCAAAGAGAAAGGCTGACACCCTTAGGGAAATGCAAAATGTTGACCTCTTTATTTTGTCTCTCATATAGGCTCCAACTCCCAGCATAAACATTTCATTTCCCCCTCTCCTGCATGCCTTGGTACTTGGGACATCCCCACACAAAGTCAAATGATATGGGCCAGTCACCTCAGACTAACCTTCAGTATTATTAGATGGACCAGTCACCTCAGACTAATGTTCAGAATTATTAGATGGACCAGTCACCTCAGACTAATGTTCAGAAGTATTAGATGGACCAGTCACCTCAGACTAATGTTCAGAATTATTAGATGGACCAGTCACCTCAGACTAATGTTCAGAATTATTAGATGGACCAGTCACCTCAGACTAATGTTCAGAATTATTAGATGGACCAGTCACCTCAGACTAACCTTCAGTATTATTAGATGGACCAGTCACCTCAGACTAATGTTCAGAAGTATTAGATGGACCAGTCACCTCAGACTAATGTTCAGAAGTATTAGATGGACCAGTCACCTCAGACTAATGTTCAGTATTATTAGATGGACCAGTCACCTCAGACTAATGTTCAGAATTATTAGATGGACCAGTCACCTCAGACTAATGTTCAGAAGTATTAGATGGACCAGTCACCTCAGACTAATGTTCAGTATTATTAGATGGACCAATCACCTCAGACTAATGTTCAGAATTATTAGATGGACCAGTCACCTCAGACTAACCTTCAGTATTATTAGATGGACCAGTCACCTCAGACTAATGTTCAGAATTATTAGATGGACCAGTCACCTCAGACTAATGTTCAGAATTATTAGATGGACCAGTCATGTTCAGACTAATAGTTCAGACTAATGTTATTAGATGGACCAGTCACCTCAGACTAATGTTCAGAATTATTAGATGGACCAGTCACCTCAGACTAATGTTCAGTATTATTAGATGGACCAGTCACCTCAGACTAATGTTCAGAATTATTAGATGGACCAGTCACCTCAGACTAATGTTCAGAATTATTAGAGAGTAGAGTATTACTGAAATTGTTTTGTCACAGAATGCATCATCAATGACTTACAATGACAGGACATGCAACAACGACCAACACATGATAAAAACAGAACATTTGAAGGCACATGCACCATAGTATCCCTAAAGGAATAGACCCAAGTACTGTTTTTCTATCCTGCTCTGAGGGAAAAACAAGCAATATCATTTTCCAATAGGAAGACCTCATAAAACACTTAAATTACACTCATTAAAAAACCTCATGGTTATGGGTAAAAAAATACTGTCGAAACTTCTCTGTTATATGGGCAAGCCACCTCAGACTAACGTTCAGTATTGGGCAAGCCACCTCAGACTAACGTTCAGTATTGGGCAAGCCACCTCAGACTAATGTTCAGTATTGGGCAAGCCACCTCAGGGTTCAAGCCACCTCAGACTAATGTTCAGTATTGGGCAAGCCACCTCAGACTAATGTTCAGTATTGGGCAAGCCACCTCAGACTAATGTTCAGTATTGGGCAAGCCACCTCAGACTAATGTTCAGTATTGGGCAAGCCACCTCAGACTAACGTTCAGTATTGGGCAAGCCACCTCAGACTAATGTTCAGTATTGGGCAAGCCACCTCAGACTAACGTTCAGTATTGGGCAAGCCACCTCAGACTAATGTTCAGTATTGGGCAAGCCACCTCAGGCTAATGTTCAGTATTGGGCAAGCCACCTCAGACTAATGTTCAGTATTGGGCAAGCCACCTCAGACTAACGTTCAGTATTGGGCAAGCCACCTCAGGCTAATGTTCAGTATTGGGCAAGCCACCTCAGACTAACGTTCAGTATTGGGCAAGCCACCTCAGGCTAATGGTCAGTATTGGGCAAGCCACCTCAGACTAACGTTCAGTATTGGGCAAACGTTCAGTATTGGGTATTGGGCAAGCCACCTCAGGCTAATGGTCAGTATTGGGCAAGCCACCTCAGGCTAATGTTCAGTATTGGGCAAGCCACCTCAGACTCAATGGTTCAGTATTGGGCAAGCCACCCAGACTAATGTTCAGTATTGGGGCTCAACTGTTCAGTATTGGGCAAGCCACCTCAGGCTAATGGTCAGTATTGGGCAAGCCACCTCAGGCTAATGTTCAGTATTGGGCAAGCCACCTCAGGCTAATGTTCAGTATTGGGCAAGCCACCTCAGGCTAATGGTCAGTATTGGGCAAGCCACCTCAGGCTAATGTTCAGTATTGGGCAAGCCACCTCAGGCTAATGTTGTGGTCCAATCTCACGCACCAGCACATTTTAATCTGACTAGAAATAACTACTGTATGAATGCCTGACTTTTTTTCAATAACACCAGGATCCGTTTTAGTTTGTAACGGGTTATAACTGGCCACTTTCCAGGAGCCCAAAAATCCTTTTCATATAGGAAAATATGTTAGAAATAACATTATTAAACATGAGGCAATTTTCACTTTACTATTCAAGCAATCTACATTGTAGTTCAGTTGTAATGATTCATATCACAGTTGTTAATCCTGTATGTAGAGAGCTCTCCCTCAACTCCAGCTGCCTATAACAACCACATAAATACTTGCTTTCCGGTTGAACATTGAGAAGCTTGAGGTAAACGATGACACTGGGGCAGAAGTGTTTTACAAATGGGACAGAAAATCTATAAAACCCATCACAGACAACCCTTTAATCATACATTCTGTCCTGGCATGGTGCAAACTGCATGAGCTGTTCAGACCAGGGGGATTCCTTTCCCCTAAAACCCCTCTATGGAACAATAGATTGATCCCTATGTTTTTCCAGAATAGTAACTTTAGACCATGGTCTGATAAGGGGATCACTCTTCTGGAACATTGTTACGAGGAGGGAGTTCTTATGTCTTTTGATCAGCTGAAACAGAAATACCACTTGCCTAACAGGGACTTCTTTAGCTACCTACAACTACGAAACTTTATTAGGGTGACTCTCAAGGGACAATGGAACCTACCTAAGATGTCACCTATTGAACAACTCTGCCACGCAGACCAACCACTGTTCAAGACCATTTCCTGTGTATACGATGCTCTTATGTCAGGACTAACACTGCCTGGGCTAGATAAACCCTGACTTAGATGGAAAAAAGATCTGGGTATTGATCTTGATGAGGTTCTATGGAGTGACCTATGCAGGGATGGTGTTACATCCACATTGAACTCCAGATACAGACTGATCCAGTTTAATTTCCTCCATCAGCTCAATATCACCCCGTCTAGATTGCACAAGTTCAACCCAGATATCTCCTCCCTATGTTTTAGATGTGGCTCAGATGAAGGAACATTCCTTCATTCCACTTGGCAGTGTTGAAAACTACACGGTTTCTGGCAGGGGGTCTGTGATACCATATCCTCAATTCACGGGGTTGCATTCCCTTTAGACCCGGAGGTCTGTCTACTGGGTAACTTTACTAACACCAATCTTAGGCAAAGCCATACTATAAAGCTAACAGAAATATTGCTAGCGATTGCCAAGAAATGTATTGCCTTGAAATGGAAATTGGATTCCTCCCTGCCAGTTGTAATGTGGCTATCGGAAGTTAATAGTTGTATCCCTTTGGAGAAAATCACTTACTGTTTGAGGAATAAGTTAGAGACATTTTACAGAATTTGGCAACCTTTTATTGACTATATGGAGAATCTCCCCCCACATCACATTGGTTGAATCTCTATATAATCCTTATATAATGTTTCACACGTAATGTATAATATGTAGCTTACGGCAGGTGACCATAAGATCCAATGTCTCATTATTATTATTTTTTATTTGACTCTTTATTATGACTTATTTATTGTATGTTTGCATATATAATTATTTTTTTGTTTGTTTTTTGTTACGCTCATCTGTTACTGTCACTTTGTCCTTGTTGTCTAATATCTTCTCACTTTTGTATTGAATGTTCTTAATTCATTGGAAAATACAACAACAAAAAATATAGATATATAATTGATTTCCATATTTGTGTTGCTTCTAATTCCCCATCCGCAACATCTCCCCATTGACCTCAATGCAGTACAGCGTAACCTCAGTGAGCACCCTGCACATCTCCTGCTGAAGAAACGACTACATCAGGCTCTTTAGTTCTTTAGAATCCACTCTCTGTGACAGACCATTAACATGTGTCTGGTGAAGTAACACAGTTGTTTTTTTCTACTGCGGTATATCATCAGAGAGGTCCAGTCATTACCATTATCCCCCTCTGACCTGATGACTTCAGAGAGGTCCAGTCATTACCATTATCCCCCTCTGACCTGATGACTTCAGAGAGGTCCAGTCATTACCATTATCCCCCTCTGACCTGATGACTTCAGAGAGGTTCAGTCATTACCATTATCCCCTTCTGATCTGATGACTTCAGAGAGGTCCAGTCATTACCATTATCCCCCTCTGACCTGATGACTTCAGAGAGGTTCAGTCATTACCATTATCCCCCTCTGACCTGATGACTTCAGAGAGGTCCAGTCATTACCATTATCCCCCTCTGACCTGATGACTTCAGAGAGGTCCAGTCATTACCATTATCCCCCTCTGACCTGATGACTTCAGAGAGGTCCAGTCATTTACCATTATCCCCCTCTGACCTGATGACTTCAGAGAGGTCCAGTCATTACCATTATCCCCCTCTGACCTGATGACTTCAGAGAGGTCCACTCTTTACCATTATCCCCCTCTGACCTGATGACTTCAGAGAGGTTCAGTCATTACCATTATCCCCCTCTGACCTGATGACTTCAGAGAGGTCCACTATTTACCATTATCCCCCTCTGACCTGATGACTTCAGTGTGGTCCAGCTATATTCATCCTGCTCTGGCTCAAATGATCATATCGACATGTATTGGTCGCGTACACAGATTTTTAGATGTTATCACAAGCACAGCAAAATTATTTTCTTTCTAGCTCCAACAGTGTAGTATTGCTGGTGTTTCTAGCTCCAAAAGTGCAGTAATGCTGGAGATTCTATCTCCAACAGTGCAGAAATGCTGGTGTTTCTAGCTCCAACAGTGCAGTAATGCTGGTGTTTCTAGCTCCAACAGTGTAGTAATGCTGGTGTTTCTAGCTCCAACAGTGTAGTAATGCTGGTGTTTCTAGCTCCAACAGTGCAGAAATGCTGGTGTTTCTAGCTCCAACAGTGCAGTAATGCTGGTGTTTCTAGCTCCAACAGTGCAGTAATGCTGGTGTTTCTAGCTCCAACAGTGTAGTAATGCTGGTGTTTCTAGCTCCAACAGTGTAGTAATGCTTGTGTTTCTAGCTCCAACAGTGCAGTAATGCTGGTGTTTCTAGCTCCAACAGTGCAGAAATGCTGGTGTTTCTAGCTCCAAAAGTGCAGTAATGCTGGTGTTTCTAGCTCCAACAGTGCAGTAATGCTGGTGTTTCTAGCTCCAACAGTGTAGAAATGCTGGTGTTTCTAGCTCCAACAGTGTAGTAATGCTGGTGTTTCTAGTTCCAACAGTGTAGTAATGCTGGTGTTTCTAGTTCCAACAGTGCAGTAATGCTGGTGTTTCTAGCTCCAACAGTGCAGTAATGCTGGTGTTTCTAGCTCCAACAGTGTAGTAATGCTGGTGTTTCTAGCTCCAACAGTGTAGTAATGCTGGTGTTTCTAGCTCCAACAGTGTAGTAATGCTGGTGTTTCTAGCTCCAACAGTGTTGCTGGTGTTTCTAGCTCCAACAGTGTAGTAATGCTTGTGTTTCTATCTCCAACAGTGCAGTGATGCTGGTGTTTCTAGCTCAAACAGTGCAGTAATCCTGGTGTTTCTAGCTCCAACAGTGTAGTAATGCTGGTGTTTCTGTCTCCAACAGTGTAGTATTGCTGGTGTTTCTAGCTCCAAAAGTGCAGTAATGCTGGTGTTTCTAGCTCCAACAGTGCAGAAATGCTGGTCTATCAAGCTCCAACAGTGCAGTAATGCTGGTGTTTCTAGCTCCAACAGTGTAGGAATGCTTGTGTTTCTAGCTCCAACAGTGTAGTAATGCTGGTGTTTCTAGCTCCAACAGTGTAGTAATGCTTGTGTTTCTAGCTCCAACAGTGCAGTAATGCTGGTGTTTCTAGCTCCAACAGTGCAGTAATGCTGGTGTTTCTAGCTCCAACAGTGCAGTAATCCTGGTGTTTCTAGCTCCAACAGTGTAGTAATGCTGGTGTTTCTAGCTCCAACAGTGTAGTAATGCTGGTGTTTCTAGCTCCAACAGTGCAGTAATGCTGGTGTTTCTAGCTCCAACAGTGTAGTAATGCTGGTGTTTCTAGCTCCAACAGTGCAGAAATGCTGGTCTATCTAGCTCCAACAGTGCAGTAATGCTGGTGTTTCTAGCTCCAACAGTGCAGTAATGCTGGTGTTTCTAGCTCCAACAGTGTAGGAATGCTTGGTGTTGAACAGGGAGTACAGGAGGGGGCTGAGCACACACCCATGTCGGGCCCCCATGTTGAGGATCAGCGTGGCGAGGTGTTATTGCCTAACTTCACCACTTGGGGTCGGCCCGTCAAGAAGTCCAGGACACAGTTTCACAGGGAGGAGTTCAGACCCAGAGCCCCGAGGTTAGTGATGAGCTTGGAGAGCACTATGGTGTAGAAGGCTGAGCTATAGTCTATGAACAGCATTCATAAATAGAGTAGTATTTATCTTGTCCCGGTGTACACGTCTAAACACAATGGCTACTGACCCTCATTGTCACTGGCCTGCTTGCTCATATCTTCTTAATTGTTTGGTTTTGTGTGTGTGTGTGTGTGTGTGTGCGCGCCTGCGTGCGTGTGTGTGTGTGTGTGTGTGCGTGCATGCGTTTGGGTTTCAAGTTTTAATTTTACAAGCACAAGTATAGTGAAATGCTTTGAGCATGAGATTGTGTGTGTGTGTGTTTGTGTGTGTTGGGGGGTCAGGTACGGACACAGGCTATTTGAGTTCTGCTACTTCCTGGTGTGGCGTGACGTCCCTGACCTTTCAGTGACCCCTGACTGAGTCGGCCATAAAGTAGAGGCATCCAGTCCGACTGTAAAAGCCCAGAAGGAGACTGGGAATTTATGGACCCTGACGGTTCATTGGGTAAAGACTCGAACAGACAAGGTGAAATGACAAGGTGTTTTACAAAGGAATGGGGTGTGGAGAAGTTGAAATAAGGAATATAAACAGTGGGGAAATATCAGTCTGGTATGTCATCCCCTGGTTAGGAGTATACCCTCATCACTGTCATGTCTTCATTCCCCTCTATTCCTCTCTTCTTCTGTCACACTCTCCTTGATGATCTGCATCCGTCTACTCTCTACCCTCTACATCCATCACTCCCTTTTTTCTTCACAGACCTTTAGCCATCTCTCCTCCCTGTCCTCTGTCCTCTTCCTCTCTCCCTCTCTCTGCCACTCTCTACTCCTCTCTCCCACTTTCCCTTGTTCTCTCTCCTCTCTCTCCCTCTTTCTCCCTCTCTCTTCCCCTCGGTAATACCAGTGGGCTGGTCTCCTCTCTCTCCCCTCTCTGTAATCCCAGTGGGTTGGTCTCTGGGCTCTCTCACCTCTCTGTAATCCCAGTGGCCTGGTCTCCTCTCTCTCCCCTCTCTGTAATACCAGTGGGCTGGTCTCCTCTCTCTCCCCTCTCTGTAATACCAGTGGGCTGGTCTCCTCTCTCTCCCCTCTCTGTAATACCAGTGGGTTGGTCTCTGGGCTCTCTCCCCTCTCTGTAATCCCAGTGGGTTGGTCTCTGGGCTCTCTCCCTCTCTGTAATCCCAGTGGGTTGGTCTCTGGGCTCTCTCCCCTCTCTGTAATACCAGTGGGCTGGTCTCCTCTCTCTCCCTCTCTGTAATACCAGTGGGTTGGTCTCCTCTCTCTCCCCTCTCTGTAATACCAGTGGGCTGGTCTCCTCTCTCTCCCCTCTCTGTAATCCCAGTGGGCTGGTCTCTGGGCTCTCTCCCCTCTCTGTAATCCCAGTGGGTTGGTCTCTGGGCTCTCTCCCCTCTCTGTAATACCAGTGGGCTGGTCTCTGGGCTCTCTCCCCTCTCTGTAATCCCAGTGGGTTGGTCTCTGGGCTCTCTCCCCTCTCTGTAATCCCAGAGGGTTGGTCTCTCTTCTCTCTCCCCTCTCCATAACCCCTAAATACTGGTCTCTCCTCTCTCTTTAATCCTAGTGGGCTGGTCTCTACTCTCTCTGTAATCCCAGGGGGCTGGTCTCTTGTCTTTCTCTGTAATCCCAATGTGCTAGTCTCTCCTCTCTCTGTAATCTCAGTGGACTGGTCTCTCCTCGCTTTTCCCCATATGTAATCACGGTGGACTGGTCTTTCCTTTCTCTCCTCTCTCTTTAATCCCAGGGCCCTGGTCTCTGGGCTCTCTCCCCTCTCTGTAATCCCAGTGGGCTGGTCTCTCCTGTCTCTCCCTTCTCTGTAATCCCAGTGGGCTGGTCTCTCCTGTTTCTCCCTTCTCTGTAATCAGACTCAGGCTCAGAGACTGACGGCCTAATTGAAGGATGATGTTCTCTGTTAGACATCACTTTGTTATGCCTGTTCTCCAGAGCAGCAGGCATTGGCTTGTTAGTGCACTCCACTGCTCCCCAAAGCTCAACCACACATCCATCTGGGAGAGAGAGAGAGAGAGAGGGTGGTGAGAGAGACAGTAGGAGGTAGAGAGGTTTAGAGCAAGAAATAGAGAGAAAGATACATTAACATAGAGAGAGAGAGAGAGAGAGAGAGAGAGAGAGAGAGGAGAGAGAGAGAGAGAGAGAGAGAGAGAGAGAGAGAGTTGCAGAGAGAGGGAGAGGTGGGAGGTCAGAGAAATGGAAGGGGGAGGAAGAGAGTTGCAGAGAGAGAGAGAGAGAGAGAGAAAGAGAGGGAGAGGTGGGAGGTCAGAGAAATGGGAAGGGGAGGAAGAGAGTTGCAGAGAGAGAGGGGAGAGAGAGAGAAAGAGAGGAGAGGTGGGAGGTCAGAGAAAGAGAGGGAGAGGTGGGAGGTCAGAGAAATGGGAAGGGGAGGAAGAGAGTTGCAGAGAGAGAGGGAGAGGTGGGAGGTCAGAGAGAGAGGGAGAGGTGGGAGGTCAGAGAAATGGGAAGGGGAGGAAGAGAGTTGCAGAGAGAGAGAGAGAAAGAGAGGGAGAGGTGGGAGGTCAGAGAAAGATAGTAATGGGAAGGGGAGGAAGAGAGTTGCAGAGAGAGAGAGAGAGGGAGAGAGGGGAGGTCAGAGAAAGAGCGAAATTGGGAGGGGAGAAAGATAGTTGTAGAGAGAGGTGAAAGGATGAATCACGATCTTGCAAAGAAGGTCTAACCAATCATCTAGGAAAAGGACAACGGTAGGAGCCTTTATAGGATTTCTCATGGATTACTAGCAGCAGTCAACGTTGGTAGAAGCATAATAACCTAGAACTAAAAATCTTGTGTAATTGTGTCAGATGCTCATTGAAGATCTGGTGGGAGATAATGATAATGGTGTCGGAGGAGATGGCTGCCGTTTAACGATCTCCTAACCAATTGTGGTATTGTGTGTGTTTTTCCCATAATTTGTCAATTATTTTGTACATAATGTTTCTGCCACTGTGTCTTATGACCGAAAATAACTTGTAGATAACGGGACAGCGATTACTCCCCCTGTACTGGAGGAATACTTTTTCTTTAACGAGTCGGACGGGAAGGATTTACTTCAGACGCCCGACAAGACCCTCATCCCCGTCATTCGCAGGAGAAAGAGACAGATATATCTGGGACGAAGATTGGGGTGCCTTTTCAGGATCCAACGACGAGTGGGTAATCTGCCTTTAACATCGGTCCTATTAGCCAACGTACAATAATTGGATAATAAAATAGAGGAACTAAAAGCACCTATATCCTACCAACGGGACATTAAAAACTGTAATATCTTATGTTTCACCGAGTCGTGTCTTAACGACGACATGAATAACATACAGCTGGCGGGTTTTAAGCTTTTTCGGCAGAATAGAACAGCCGCCTCTGGTAAGACAAGAGGTGGCGGTCTATGTATATTTGTAAACAACAGCTGGTGCACAAAATATAAGGAAGTCTCAAGGTTTTTCTTGCCTGAGGTAGAGTATCTCATGGTAAGCTGTAGACCACACTATTTAACAAGAAAGTTTTCATCTATATTCTTCGTAGCTGTCTATTTACCACCACACACAGATGTTGGCACTAAGACTGCACTCAATGAGCTGTATAAGGCCATAAGCAAATAGGAAAAGGCTCATCCAGAGGCTGCGCTCCTAGTGGCCGGGGACTTTAATGCCTGGAAACCTAAATCCCTTTAATGTGCAACCAGGGGGAAAAAACTCTAGACCACCTTTATGTCACCCACAGAGATGTGTACAAAGCTCTCCCTCGCCCTCCATTGGGCAAATCTGATCATCCTGATTCCTTACAAGCAAAAACTATAGCAGGAAATACCAGTGACTCTGTCAATAAGAAAGTGGTCAGATGAAGCAGATGCTAAGCTACAGGACAGTTTTGCTAGCACAGACTGGAATATGTTCTGAGATTATTCTGATGGCATTGGGGAGTAAACCACATCAGTCACTGGCTTCATCAATAAGTGCATTGACGACGTCCTTCACACAGTGACTGTATGTACATACCACAACCAGAAGCCATGGATTACAGGCAACATCTACACTGAGCTGAAGGGTAGAGCTGCCACTTTCAAGGAGTGGGACTCTAACCCGGAAGCTTATAAGAATTATACCCTCCGACGAACCATCAAACAGGCAAAGCATCAATACAAGACTAAGATCGAATCGTACCACACTGGGTCCGATGCTCGTCAGACGTGGCAGGGCTTGCAAACTATTACAGACTACAAAGGGAAGCACAGCCACGAGCTGCCCAGTGACACAAGTCTACCAGACAAGCTAAATTACTTCTATGCTCGCTTCGAGGCAAGTAACACTAAAACATGCAAGAGAGCATCATCTGTTCCAGACGACTGTGTGATCACACTCTCTGTAGTCGACGTGAGTAAGACCTTGTCATGGCTCACATCAACACCATTATCCCAGAAACCCTAGACCCCACCCCATTTTGCATATCGCCCCATTTTGCACTCCACACTGCCCTTTGCCACCTGGACAAAAGCAACACCTATGTGAGAATGCTATTCATTGACTACAGCTCAGCTTTCAACACCATTGCGCCCTCAGAACTCATCACTAAGTTAATATGGCTGCAGGGGCAGTATTGAGTAGCTTGGATGAAAGGTGCCCAGAGGTGCCCAGAGTAAATGGCCTGCTCCTCAGTCTCAGTTCCTTTGTGTCTAGAGGAGCAACGGAACGCAGGGCGATATCATGTGGAATGCGCGTGACCAGGAAATGGCTCTCTGCCAGAAACCTGACTCATTCAGCTCTTATTCAGTCCCACAACACAGTAGAAGCCCCATTCAAGTTTCTAAAGACGGTTGACATCTCGTTCATTCATATCCCACTGTGAATTCAATAGGGCCTGAGTTGAAAATCGACCAACCTCAGATGTCCCACTTCCTGGTTGTTTTTTCTCAGGTTTTCACCTGCCGTATGAGTTCTGTTATACTCAGAGACATCATTCAAACAGTTTTAGAAACTTCAGAGTGTTTTCTATCCAATACTAATAATAATATGCATATATTAGCATCTGGGACAGAGTAGGAGGCAGTTCACTCTGGGCACGCTATTCATCCAAAACTTACTTCCGGCGCCGACAGAGATGGCCGCCTCGCTTCGCGTTCCTAGGAAACTATGCAGTTTTTAGTTTTTTTATGTGTTATTTCTTACACTAGTACCCCAGGTGATCTTAGGTTTCATTACATACAGTCGAGAAGAACTACTGAATATAAGATCAGCGTCAACTCACCATCAGTACGACCAAGAATATGTTTTTCGCGACGCGGATCCTGTGTTCTGCCTTACAAACAGGACAACGGAGTGGATACTATGCAGCAACCCAAAAAAACGACTCCGAAAGAGAGGGAAACGAAGCGGTCTTCTGGTCAGACTCCGGAGACGGGCACACCGTGCACCACTCCCTAGCATTCTTCTTGCCAATGTCCAGTCTCTTGACAACAAGGTTGATGAAATCCGAGCAAGGGTAGCATTCCAGAGGGACATCAGAGACTGTAACGTTCTCTGCTTCACGGAAACATGGCTCACTGGAGAGACGCTATCCGAAGCGGTGCAGCAAGCGGGTTTCTCCACGCATCGCGCCGACAGAAACAAACATCTTTCTGGTAAGAAGAGGGGCGGGGGCGTATGCCTTATGGCCAACGTGACATGGTGTGATGAAAGAAACATACAGGAACTCAAATCCTTCTGTTCACCTGATTTAGAATTCCTCACAATCAAATGTAGACCGCATTATCTACCAAGAGAATTCTCTTCGATTATAATCACAGCCGTATATATCCCCCCCCAAGCAGACACATCGATGGCTCTGAACGAACTTTATTTAACTCTCTGCAAACTGGAAACGATTTATCCGGAGGCTGCATTCATTGTAGCTGAGGATTTTAACAAGGCTAATCTGAAAACAAGACTCCCTAAATTTTATCAGCATATCGATTGCGCAACCAGGGGTGAAAAGACCCTGGATCATTGTTACTCTAACTTCCGCGACGCATATAAGGCCCTGCCCCGCCCCCCTTTTGGAAAAGCTGACCACGACTCCATTTTGTTGATCCCTGCCTACAGACAGAAACTAAAACAAGAGGCTCCCACGCTGAGGTCTGTCCAACGCTGGTCCGACCAAGCTGACTCCACACTCCAAGACTGCTTCCATCACGTGGACTGGGAGATGTTTCGTATTGCGTCAGATAACAATATTGACGAATACGCTGATTCGGTGTGCGAGTTCATTAGAACGTGCGTTGAAGATGTCATTCCCATAGCAACGATTAAAACATTCCCTAACCAGAAACCGTGGATTGATGGCAGCATTCGTGTGAAACTGGAAGCGCGAACCACTGCTTTTAATCAGGGCAAGGTGTCTGGTAACATGACTGAATACAAACAGCGCAGCTATTCCCTCCGCAAGGCTATCAAACAAGCTAAGCACCAGTACAGAGACAAAGTAGAATCTCAATTCAACGGCTCAGACACAAGAGGCATGTGGCAGGGTCTACAGTCAATCACGGACTACAGGAAGAAATCCAGCCCAGTCACAGACCAGGATGTCTTGCTCCCAGGCAGACTAAATAACTTTTTGCCCGCTTTGAGGACAATACAGTGCCACTGACACGGCCTGCAACGAAAACATGCGGTCTCTCCTTCACTGCAGCCGAGGTGAGTAAGACATTTAAATGTGTTAACCCTCGCAAGGCTGCAGGCCCAGACGGCATCCCCAGCCGCGCCCTCAGAGCATGCGCAGACCAGCTGGCCGGTGTGTTTACGGACATATTCAATCAATCCCTATACCAGTCTGCTGTTCCCACATGCTTCAAGAGGGCCACCATTGTTCCTGTTCCCAAGAAAGCTAAGGTAACTGAGCTAAACGACTACCGCCCGTAGCACTCACATCCGTCATCATGAAGTGCTTTGAGAGACTAGTCAAGGACCATATCACCTCCACCCTACCTGACACACTAGACCCACTCCAATTTGCTTACCGCCCAAATAGGTCCACAGACGATGCAATCTCAACCACACTGCACACTGCCCTAACCCATCTGGACAAGAGGAATACCTATGTGAGAATGCTGTTCATCGACTACAGCTCGGCATTCAACACCATAGTACCCTCCAAGCTCGTCATCAAGCTCGAGACCCTGGGTCTCGACCCCGCCCTGTGCAACTGGGTACTGGACTTCCTGACGGGCCGCCCCCAGGTGGTGAGGGTAGGCAACAACATCTCCTCCCCGCTGATCCTCAACACTGGGGCCCCACAAGGGTGCGTTCTGAGCTCTCTCCTGTACTCCCTGTTCACCCACGACTGCATGGCCACGCACGCCTCCAACTCAATCATCAAGTTTGCGGACGACACAACAGTGGTAGGCTTGATTACCAACAACGACGAGACGGCCTACAGGGAGGAGGTGAGGGCCCTCGGAGTGTGGTGTCAGGAAAATAACCTCACACTCAACATCAACAAAACTAAGGAGATCATTGTGGACTTCAGGAAACAGCAGAGGGAACACCCCCCCATCCACATCGATGGAACAGTAGTGGAGAGGGTAGCAAGTTTTAAGTTCCTCGGCATACACATCACAGACAAACTGAATTGGTCCACTCACACAGACAGCATCGTGAAGAAGGCGCAGCAGCGCCTCTTCAACCTCAGGAGGCTGAAGAAATTTGGCTTGTCACCAAAAGCACTCACAAACTTCTACAGATGCACAATCGAGAGCATCCTGGCGGGCTGTATCACCGCCTGGTATGGCAACTGCACCGCCCTCAACCGTAAGGCTCTCCAGAGGGTAGTGAGGTCTGCACAACGCATCACCGGGGGCAAACTACCTGCCCTCCAGGACACCTACACCACCCGATGCTACAGGAAGGCCATAAAGATCATCAAGGACATCAACCACCCGAGCCACTGCCTGTTCACCCCGCTGTCACCAGAAGGCGAGGTCAGTACAGGTGCATCAAAGCTGGGACCGAGAGACTGAAAAACAGCTTCTATCTCAAGGCCATCAGACTGTTAAACAGCCACCACTAACATTGAGTGGCTGCTGCCAACACACTGTCAATGACACTGACTCAACTCCAGCCACTTTAATAATGGGAATTGATGGGAAATGATGTAAATATATCACTAGCCACTTTAAACAATGCTACCTTATATAATGTTACTTACCCTACATTATTCATCTCATATGCATACGTATATACTGTACTCTATATCATCAACTGCATCCTTATGTAATACATGTATCACTAGCCACTTTAACTATGCCACTTGGTTTACATACTCATCTCATATGTATATACTGTACTCAATATCATCTACTGTATCTTGCCTATGCTGCTCTGTACCATCACTCATTCATATATCCTTATGTACATATTATTTATCCCCTTACACTGTGTATAAGACAGTAGTTTTTTGGAATTGTTAGTTAGATTATTTGTTCGTTATTACTGCATTGTCGGAACTAGAAGCACAAGCATTTCGCTACACTCGCATTAACATCTGCTAACCATGTGTATGTGACAAATAAATTTTGATTTGATTTGATTTGATTTGAAAATGCTGCCCCCTATCCCAAAAGGTGAACAGCTTCTACCACCAAGCCATAAGAGGTAGCCTAGTGGCAGGTAGCCTAGGTTAGAGCGTTGGGCCAGTCACTGCTAGGTTGCTGGATGGAATCACTGAGCTGACAAGGTAAAACTCTGAACAAGGCAGTTAACCCGTTGTTCCCCAATAGGCCATCACTGTAAATAAGACTCTTTAACTGACTTGCCTTGTTAAAAAAAGGTGGAATAAAATAAAAAATACGACTCCTGAACAGCTAATCAAAGGGCTATCCAGACCCCAGTTTTACGCTGCTTCTACTCTCTGTTTATTATCCAGTCATAGTCACATTAACTCCACCTACATGTACATATTACTTCAATTGCTTCAACTAACCAGTGCCCCCACACATTGACTCTGTACCGGTATCCCCTGTGTATAGCCAAGCTATTGTTATTTTACTGCTGCTGTTTAATTATGTGTTGCTTTTATTTTCTATTTTCTGTTTTACTTACTTACTTATCTATTTTCTGTTTATTACTTATCTATTTTTTATTACTTGTTTTTTCTTAACTTCTTAAAGCATTGCTGGTTAAGGACTTGTATGTAAGCATTTCACTGTAAGGTGAAATACCTGTTGAATGCTTGTTGTATTCTGCGCATGTGACAAAGAGAATTTGATTTGATAGTAGAAGAAGCAGTGAAAGCAGGGCGTCAGCTCCACTCCCTTCTCTTCTCCAGCCTTTGGGCCAAATGTCCCCTGCCCTTCCGAAATTCAAAAGATGTCAACACCTACAAAAAACGTGACTTGACTTTGATCAGTGAGGAAAAATCTGTTCATCAGAAAAATGAAGTTTATCGTTAGTCATCGCATTCCACATTCCATTGAGAGATGCTACGATACCAGTTATGTTACGTCTGTCTGTCTGTCTGTCTGTCTGTCTGTCTGTCTGTCTGTCTGTCTGTCTGTCTGTCTGTCTGTCTGTCTGTCTGTCTGTCTGTCTGTCTGTCTGTCTGTCTGTCTGTCTGTCTGTCTGTCTGTCTGTCTGTCTGTCTGTCTGTCTGTCTGTCTGTCTGTCTGTCTGTCTGTCTGTCTGTCTGTGAGAGATTAGTAGAGACAAGGAACTGTGAGAGATCTACTTTCTCCCTTTCTCTCCTCAACACCGCCTAACCAGCAAGAGGTGTTTGGTTTTGATGCGGGGGGAGTTTGATTGATGCTGACTGAGTGATTTTTCCACAGAGTGTGTAACTGAACAGGAAGTGAGCTGTCTCTACTCTGAAGGGTATCAAGCGAACCTTTTTAAAAGGAGGAGATAAATGTACTTTTATAACAGACAGTGTGTGACAGTGGACATGACAGCTCTTCTCTCTCCCTCGCTCTCTCTCTCTCTTTCTGATAAGCTGAAAGAAAACGAAAAGTGAGATGCCCTCTGAGCCGTCCCTCAGTTCAGGTGGCTCATATGGTCAAAGCTGCCAGACAGCTTGAAGAAGACAATTAGACATGGGGAAGAAGGAACACAAGGAACACATGACACATCCACTTTAAAGCCGCAGTCTGTAAGAGTACACAGGATGTTATTTGGATTACTGGATTTGATTGACAGGGTCATACATCAATCATCCTCTTTATAATTTGTTACTGTAGGCTAAACTGGCACATGAAGCCAACACACCCCTCCAGAGAAGACTGTATCAGGCCCTGTTATCACCCCTCCAGAGATGACTGTAATCAGGCCATGTTTTCAACCCTCCAGAGAGGGCCTTATCAGGCCCTGTTTTCCTCATTTAGAGTTTACCTCAAGGGCAAGTGTTACCAGTGCAACCGCAGACACAAGGTTTGTTATTAGCTACCAAACAAACCCAGAGGGCTCCTCCTGCAAGTTTAGAGATAGCCTAGCGTCCACAGCACCAACAGAGTCACGTTTAAACACAAAGAGCAGACATCCTCTTAGAAGCACAACTACTCAGGCCATTAAATGTGTTGAAAGGCATCAACTTAAGTGAGAAAAATGCACAGTGCTGTGTCAGCAGTCAAGGAATTCATGAAAATCCATACTTCTATCACCAACCTATCAAAACATTGTAATAACAAATCTGTCATTTTAATGATAAAGATTTAATAAATATTCAATGCTAATTTCAAAGAGAAAAAGTTAAAAAACATAAACTTTGAGACTTTGGGCTCTATTCAATCCATTTCGCAGAAGTTCAGTGTTACAGCGTGATTGAAATTAAAAGGCAATGTTCCCTCTTTAGAGGAGACTCCATTCTCAGTAAATACTACACATGTCGGCTCAATCGGAAATGACCTTTAACCCATTAGAGTCGATGTCCGCGCCACTGTGGACATCTCATTTGCATAATAAAGAAATCCTCATACATATCTGTCCATTTGTTGCACGTCTCAATTCACCGCACCACATCCGCCTCTGTCGGCCTTCGAGATCTACGGTGGAAGGTGGCAGAGCTACAGCAGTGTTTGTCAGACCAGTAGACATCCGGAAATCCGGTCTTCTCCTGAAAACGTCTGTAAGCGTCCGGACAGTTTGGGCTGCACACTAATATGAGCCTTCCATTGAAAGTTAGGGGGATAATGTTATGGTACCAGTTAGAAAAATGAATAGAAGTATATATATAGTTTAGTGCCTATAAAAAGCGGGTTAAGTATGGGTATAATAAATATTTAACAAATCTTTCAGATATAGAACAGACACATCAAACAAACTTCCTTTTGATTTATGTGTTGACTATCTGTCATTCAATACTTCTCAATGGGCTAACAGCAGTAAGACCAAAATGTTATGTTGGATCAAATATTTTTTTATAACTAAAGGGGTCCTCCCCACGGCTTAGACTCCAGGGAACATGTCATTTTCATTCCATGGAGGGCCGAGTGTCTGCGGGTTCTCTCCTTCCTTGTACTTGATTGATTAATTAAGGTCACTAATTAGTAAGGAACTCACCTCACCTGATTGTCTGGGTCTTAAAAAACTAAAACCTGCAGATACCCAGTCCTCAGTGGAATGAGTTTGGCAGCCCTGATCTAGAGGGTTTCAGACACCCAGTCCTCAGTGGAATCAGTTTGACAGCTCTGATCTAGAGGGTTTCAGACACCCAGTCCTCAGTGGAATCAGTTTGACAGCTCTGATCTAGAGGGTTTCAGACACCCAGTCCTCAGTGGAATCAGTTTGACAGCTCTGATCTAGAGGGTTTCAGACACCCAGTCCTCAGTGGAATCAGTTTGACAGCTCTGATCTAGAGGGTTTCAGACACCCAGTCCTCAGTGGAATCAGTTTGACAGCTCTGATCTAGAGGGTTTCAGACACCCAGTCCTCAGTGGAATCAGTTTGACAGCTCTGATCTAGAGGGTTTCAGACACCCAGTCCTCAGTGGAATCAGTTTGACAGCTCTGATCTAGAGGGTTTCAGACACCCAGTCCTCAGTGGAATCAGTTTGACAGCTCTGATCTAGAGGGTTTCAGACATCCAGTCCTCAGTGGAATTAGTTTGACAGCTCTGATCTAGAGGCCTTGTTTTCTAGCGCTATCTGTAACGCTTCAGTGATACAGATTGAATAGAGGCCTTGTTTTCTATCGCTATCTGTTACCCTTCAGTGATGCAGATTGAATAGAGGCCTTGTTTTCTAGCGCTATCTGTAACCCTTCAGTGATGCAGATTGAATGGAGGCCTTGTTTTGGGGCAACATGAACCAGGTTGTCAACAGCAAACATGTTGACAGTCTTAAGGTGCATTTGTATCAGACACATTCACAAAGTCATGTTGGCCCTGCTTCAGAGCAAGCTTGACATGCGATGCTTGTGGATGCAGGAGTAGTCTCCCAGCTCACAGCAGGGGGCCACCCACAAACAGACAGAGATATTCTGAGAGGTGCCTCAAGGAGTGGAGAATCTTGTCATGTGGAAGAACAGGAGGAGCAGGAGATGAGACGAGGGCTTTTTCATAAGAGCCCATCTCAACGCTTCTGAGAATAAAACCAATGCTAAGCTGTTTAAGTACATTCTTTCATGTTATCCGTGTAATATTTCCTGTGTAAATGTAACCGATGTGAAATGGCAAGCTAGTTAGCGGTGGTGCGAGCTAATAGCGTTTCAATCGGTGATGTCACTTGCTCTGAGACCTTGAAGTAGTTGTTCCCCTTGCTCTGCAAGGGCCGCAGCGATGTGCAGCGATGGGTAACGATGTTTCATGGGTGACTGTTGTTGATGTGTGCAGAGGGTCCCCGGTTCAAGCCCAGGTAGGGGTGAGGAGAGGAAGGAAGCTATACCCTTACATAAAGTAATACTTGACTAAACATGGGCACATTTTCAAGCCAAGTTTGTCAAACACTCACATCCCCTCCCAATGATGACAAGTCAACTCAAAGTCAATGTCCTTTTAAACCCATCTCAAAGATCTGACCCTGTTTCTTATCGTCAAGGAAATAGACTTTCAGATACAACTGTAGTTAACAGCTCATCTCCACCACAAGCCGTTCTTGACCCTTGCGGCTCAAAGTGAGTTGAAGGCCTGAAGAGAAAGGGCAGAAATTTTGTTTTCTTGTCTCTGGCAGCACTTTGACTCAAGTGGTAATGACAGTTTGGCCTTATCCCCCCCTCTCCTAACCTCAGGGGGCGTGACAGTCTCTGGTAGGGCCTGAAAGGTCAGCCCCGTCACTCTGCTCCTGTCACTCCGGTGTATTTACAGGGGCCAGAACCACTGCTCAGCCGGCAGTACAATTCTGACCACTGACTGCAACTTAAGTTGCCACATAGCCACTCAAAGCTACGGTCAGTCACTTTAACTTATTAAAAAAAAGACTTTCCTGGCTAACCTGTTGAAAATAATCTAGCGTTATCTGGGTGTCCATCGTGTCTTCAAAAGTGCCGACCAGAACACAAAGCACACTGTGCTATAACATAGGTTATTCATCAGTGGAACACAATCGAATCAGGGTGCATTGCTGGGGGCACTTCTCAATAGTTCTGAGATGACCACCAGATCTCCATTTTGTAAAAGAGAAGCAGGTGGAAGCTAGAATTGCAGGCACATTGGCTTTACTGTACTCAGGAGAGCTATGTGTGTGTTTACCAGGTATGAATGGGAAAGGGTTCTCCTTTCTCCTGCACCGCCTGTCTGCATCACTAATGAAGAAAGTCTAGAAGGGTGGGGCACGACTGGAGGAATGAGATTAAGATGAAAATACAAGAACACTCCTCTTACAGAGTCCAAAGCCACCTCTCTTTCAATCCTCCTGCCATTACCTTCAGCTGTCATTTGATACAAAGACCAGAGGACAATGTAAGCCAGTGTTGATTCTGTACTAAAGAAGAAAGAACCACAGTCTTTCTAAAGCATATAGGAGGGAGGGAGGGAGGGAGAATGACTGGATCTTCTTCCCTTCAAAGAATTCTGTTTAACACTTGATGATTCCCAGCAAAGCGAGTATTATGTTCAGCCTTCATTTTGCAGTGTTTTGTGAGAGATGTGTGGCCATATTGTTCCGTTAGAGGTGACAGACAATGAACAAGTCATATCCGACAGAAGGCAGTCTGTTGGTTACAGTCTATTGGTTACAGTCTATTGGTTACAGTCTATTGGGTACAGTCTATTGGTTACAGTCTATTGGTTACAGTCTATTGGGTACAGTCTATTGGTTACAGTCTATTGGGTACAGTCTATTGGTTACAGTCTGTTGGTTACAGTCTATTGGTTACAGTCTATTGGGTACAGTCTATTGGTTACAGTCTATTGGTTACAGTCTAATGGGTACAGTCTATTGGGTACAGTCTATTGGTTACAGGTCTATTGGTTACAGTCTATTGGTTACAGTCTATTGGTTACAGTCTATTGGTTACAGTCTACAGTCTATTGGTTACAGTCTGTTGGTTACAGTCTATTGGTTACAGTCTATTGGTTACAGTCTGTTGGTTACAGTCTATTGGGTACAGTCTATTGGGTACAGTCTATTGGTTACAGTCTATTGGTTACAGTCTATTGGTTACAGTCTATTGGGTACAGTCTATTGGGTACAGTCTATTGGTTACAGTCTGTTGGTTACAGTCTATTGGGTACAGTCTATTGGGTACAGTCTATTGGTTACAGTCTGTTGGTTACAGTCTATTGGTTACAGTCTATTGGTTACAGTATATTGGTTACAGTCTGTTGGTTACAGTCTATTGGGTACAGTCTATTGGGTACAGTCTATTGGTTACAGTCTATTGGTTACAGTTTATTGGTTACAGTTTATTGGTTACAGTCTATTGGTTACAGTCTATTGGTTACAGTTTATTGGTTACAGTCTATTGGTTACAGTCTATTGGTTACAGTTTATTGGTTACAGTTTATTGGATACAGTCTATTGGTTACAGTCTATTGGTTACAGTCTATTGGTTACAGTCTAACGAGAGGACCCTAAAATATATTCATGTTCATACTACAATATCTCACTTTTCTCCAATAATGACCTCTCATGTGTCTTCTGAGCTATGGAGGAAAGCCAAGAGAAACCTTGGGTTACCAGGTGCCATCGAGTCCAGTAAACGGTACCAAAAACTCTCTAGCTCACGTTCGATGGGAGGAAAAACAACAACATAAACCCCTCCACCCTCTCCCTCAGATCAGTATTGAAACAGAGGGGTGGAGTCTCAGCAGGCGCCGGGTCACACTATTCTACATCTCTGGCTCCACCCTCTCTCTCAGATCAGTATTGAAACAGAGGGGTGGAGTCTCAGCAGGCGCCGGGTCACAGTATTCTACATCTCTGGCTCCACCCTCTCTCAGATCAGTATTGAAACAGAGGGGTGGAGTCTCAGCAGGCGCCGGGTCACACTATTCTACATCTCTGGCTCCACCCTCTCTCTCAGATCAGTATTGAAACAGAGGGGTGGAGTCTCAGCAGGCGCCGGGTCACACTATTCTACATCTCTGGCTCCACCCTCTCTCTCAGATCAGTATTGAAACAGAGGGGTGGAGTCTCAGCAGGCGCCGGGTCACACTATTCTACATCTCTGGCTCCACCCTCTCCCTCAAATCAGTATTGAAACAGAGGGGTGGAGTCTCAGCAGGCGCCGGGTCACAGTATTCTACATCTCTGGCTCCACCCTCTCTCTCAGATCAGTATTGAAACAGAGGGGTGGAGTCTCAGCAGGCGCCGGGTCACACTATTCTACATCTCTGGCTCCACCCTCTCCCTCAAATCAGTATTGAAACAGAGGGGTGGAGTCTCAGCAGGCGCCGGGTCACAGTATTCTACATCTCTGGCTCCACCCTCTCTCAGATCAGTATTGAAACAGAGGGGTGGAGTCTCAGCAGGCGCCGGGTCACACTATTCTACATCTCTGGCTCCACCCTCTCTCTCAGATCAGTATTGAAACAGAGGGGTGGAGTCTCAGCAGGCGCCGGGTCACACTATTCTACATCTCTGGCTCCACCCTCTCCCTCAAATCAGTATTGAAACAGAGGGGTGGAGTCTCAGCAGGCGCCGGGTCACACTATTCTACATCTCTGGCTCCACCCTCTCTCAGATCAGTATTGAAACAGAGGGGTGGAGTCTCAGCAGGCGACGGGTCACAGTATTCTACATCTCTGGCTCCACCCTCTCTCTCAGATCAGTATTGAAACAGAGGGGTGGAGTCTCAGCATGCGCCGGGTCACAGTATTCTACATCTCTGGCTCCACCCTCTCTCAGATCAGTATTGAAACAGAGGGGTGGAGTCTCAGCAGGCGCCGGGTCACACTATTCTACATCTCTGGCTCCACCCTCTCCTGGCTCCACCCTCTCCCTCAAATCAGTATTGAAACAGAGGGGTGGAGTCTCAGCAGGCGACGGGTCACACTATTCTACATCTCTGGCTCCACCCTCTCTCTCAGATCAGTATTGAAACAGAGGGGTGGAGTCTCAGCAGGCGCCGGGTCACACTATTCTACATCTACAGAGTTTCTTACTATTCCAGGTGTCCTTTGTTCGGATGCTTCTGTTGCTCACCTCTGTGAACCCTCGGCTCATTACTGGCCAACCCTGTTCGCTAATGAGAGAGAGAGACGAAGAGGCAGGCACTGCTGAGCACACTGTGCTGGATGTTGTGGCACTACAGTTCACCTCTCCGAAGGCTGGCTGAACCTCCAGGTCAGGTCCGGTATTTTGTATGAAGGTGACTTTGTGTTTCAGGGTAATAATAATGATAATGTACTGAAGAAAATAATAAAACAGAAAGGATGAAATATACGTCCTCCCGAGAGGCGCAGCAGTCTAAGGCCCTGCATTGCAGTGTTGTGGCGTCACTACAGCCTGGGGTCCCATAGGGCAGTGCAGAATTGGCCCAGCGTCGTGAGGGTTTGGCCGGGGGCGCTTTACTTGGCTTATCACGCTCTAGTGACTCCTTGTGGCTGGCCGGGTGCCAACACATTTGTGCGGCTGGCTTCCGGGTTAAGCTGGCGGGTGTTAAGAGGCGTGGTTTGGCCGGACGACGAAAGACTCGACCTTCGCCTCTCCCAAGCCTTTTGGGGAGTTACAGTGATGAGACAAGATCGTAATATCATGAAATTTTGGAGAGGAAAAAAATTACCCCCATTAGTTTTTTTTTACATTATTATAATAATAATAATTATAATAACAACAAAAGCAATCCAAAACACAGAACATTGTAAGCCGGCAACATCCAAAGCTATTGAGTGTACAGTTGTCGTCAGATCCAGTGGACAGGAGGACAGACTTAACATAGGCCTTTGAAAGCTTTTCGGAACAGCTCAGTCTTAAGCTGGTAAACAAAGACAACTGTGGTAAGATTGCCTTAGGATTGGCAGTATTCTGTAAGTTAGGCTGTAACTTGACCTCACAAACAAATGCTTACATTGTCCAAATTACAACAGCCTGAGATACGCTCATTCCCCAAAACCACTCATATTAGTAAATGAGTTAGGAAACCTGTCAACTGACGTGAGTCCACCTGAAAGGAGTACGTTATGAGATGGGTCATTGGAATTCAGTGTAGGTATCTATTGAACAATCTCTGGTTTCCCTATCAAACTCTGGTTTCTCTATCATCTCTGGTTTCCCTATCAAACTCTGGTTTCTCTATCAAACTCTGGTTTCTCTATCATCTCTGGTTTCCCTATCAAACTCTGGTTTCTCTATCAAACTCTGGTTTCTCTATCATCTCTGGTTTCCCTATCAAACTCTGGTTTCTCTATCAAACTCTGGTTTCTCTATCATCTCTGGTTTCCCTATCAAACTCTGGTTTCTCTATCATCTCTGGTTTCCCTATCAAACTCTGGTTTCTCTATCATCTCTGGTTTCCCTATCAAACTCTGGTTTCTCTATCATCTCTGGTTTCCCTATCAAACTCTGGTTTCTCTATCAAACTCTGGTTTCTCTATTATCTCTGGTTTCGCTATCAAACTCTGGTTTCCCTATCAAACTCTGGTTTCTCTATTATCTCTGGTTTCGCTATCAAACTCTGGTTTCCCTATCATCTCTGGTTTCCCTATCAAACTCTGGTTTCTCTATCATCTCTGGTTTCCCTATCAAACTGGTTTCTCTATCATCTCTGGTTTCCCTATCAAACTCTGGTTTCTCTATCATCTTTGGTTTCCCTATCAAACTCTGGTTTCTCTATTATCTCTGGTTTCGCTATCAAACTCTGGTTTCCTTATCAACTCTGGTTTCCCTATCATCTCTGGTTTCCCTATCATCTCTGTTTCCCTATCATCTCTGGTTTCCCTATCAAACACTGGTTTCCCTATCAAACACTGGTTTCCCTATCATCTCTGGTTTCTCTATCATCTCTGGTTTCTCTATCATCTCTGTTTCCCTATCATCTCTGGTTTCCCTATCATCTCTGTTTCCCTATCATCTCTGGTTTCCCTATCAAACACTGGTTTCCCTATCAAACACTGGTTTCCCTATCATCTCTGGTTTCTCTATCATCTCTGGTTTCTCTATCATCTCTGTTTCCCTATCATCTCTGGTTTCCCTATCAAACACTGGTTTCCCTATCACCTCTGGGTTCTCTATCATCTCTGGTTTCTCTATCATCTCTGTTTCCCTATCATCTCTGGTTTCCCTATCAAACACTGGTTTCCCTATCAAACACTGGTTTCCCTATCATCTCTGGGTTCTCTATCATCTCTGGTTTCTCTATCATCTCTGTTTCCCTATCATCTCTGGTTTCCCTATCAAACACTGGTTTCCCTATCAAACACTGGTATTCCCTATCATCTCTGGTTTCTCTATCATCTCTGTTTCCCTATCATCTCTGGTTTCCCTATCAAACACTGGTTTCCCTATCAAACACTGGTTTCCCTATCATCTCTGGGTTCTCTATCATCTCTGGTTTCTCTATCATCTCTGTTTCCCTATCATCTCTGGTTTCCCTATCAAACACTGGTTTCCCTATCAAACACTGGTTTCCCTATCATCTCTGGTTTCTCTATCATCTCTGGTTTCTCTATCATCTCTGTTTCCCTATCATCTCTGGTTTCCCTATCAAACACTGGTTTCCCTATCATCTCTGGGTTCCCTATCAAACTCTGTTTTTCCTGTCATCTCTGGTTTCTGTATCATCTCTATCGGCTCCAAAATCTGTAATGAATCGACAATAAGATATCCCCCATGAGTTAATAACAGAGCCCATGAGTAGAAAACTGAGCCCATGAGTTGATAACAGAGACCATGAGTTAATAACAGAGCCCATGAATTAATAACAGAGACCATGAGTTTATAACAGAGCCATGAGTTAATAACAGAGCCTGTGAGTTAATAACAAAGCCTGTGATTTAATAACAGAGCCCATGAGTTAATAACAGAGACCAGGAGTTAATAACAGAGCCCATGAGTTAATAACAGAGGCCATGAGTTAATAACTGAGCCCATGAGTTAATAACAGAGCCCATGAGTTAATAACAGAGCCCACGAGTTAATAACTGAGCCCATGAGTTAATAACAGAGCCCATGAGTTAATAAAAGATAGCATGAGTTAATAACAGAGACCATGAGTTAATAACAGAGCCCATGAGTTAATAACTGAGCCCATGAGTTAATAACAGAGCCTGTGAGTTAATAACAGAGAATGTGAGTTAATAACAGAGGCGATGAGTTAATAACAGAGCCCATGAGTTAATAACAGAGCTCATGAGTTAATAACAGAGCCCATGAGTTAATAACAGAGGCAAAGAGTTAATAACTGAGCCCATGAGTTAATAACAGAGGCCATGAGTTAATAACAGAGCCTATGAGTTAATAACAGAGCCCATGAGTGAATAACTGAGCCCATGAGTTAATAACTGAGGCCATGAGTTAATAACTGAGCCCATGAATTATGTCTTGCCCTGGCAAGCCTAACCCTCCACTACATCAGAGAATATTGCACAGGTGGGAAGGCTGCAGGAATGGAATTCAACATAAAACGAACAGAAGACAAAAGGCATGTTGATATGGTCAAAATAATATATTGAATCATTGTGTTAATGCTGTTGTACCTTGAGTGTTTTAATCATGACATTTGGTTCAGTATAATGGAGAGAGAAACACACAACAGTTGGTAGTAGACTGTGTGATGATCCAGGTACAGTAGGATATGACCAGGAACAGAAAAACACCTGAGGCTCTGAAACACTTTGGTCGGATTACATTTTATATTCAAGTCTCATCTGTGTCTAAACAGCGCAAGGAATATAAATGTTTTTTGAGGCTAGTTTAATCACTCTCCATCCCCTATCAATACAGCACATAACAACAGCTTAATCACTCTCCATCCCCTATAGACAATACAGCCCATAACAACAGCTTCATCACTCTCCATCCCCTATAGACAATACAGCCCATAACAACAGCTTCATCACTCTCCATCCCCTATAGACAATACAGCCCATAACAACAGCTTCATCACTCTCCATCCCCTATAGACAATACAGCCCATAACAACAGCTTCATCACTCTCCATCCCCTATAGACAATACAGCCCATAACAACAGCTTCATCACTCTCCATCCCCTATAGACAATACAGCCCATAACAACAGCTTCATCACTCTCCATCCCCTATAGACAATACAGCCCATAACAACAGCTTCATCACTCTCCATCTCCTATAGACAATACAGCCCATAACAACAGCTTCATCACTCTCCATCTCCTATAGACAATACAGCCCATAACAACAGCCATACTCTCTTCACTATAGACAATACAGCCCATAACAACAGCTTCATCACTCTCCATCCCCTATAGACAATACAGCCCATAACAACAGCTTCATCACTCTCCATCCCCTATAGACAATACAGCCCATAACAACAGCTTCATCACTCTCCAGCTTCATCACTCTCCATCCCCTATAGACAATACAGCCTATAGACAATACAGACAATACAGCCCATAACAACAGCTTCATCACTCTCCATCCCCTATAGACAATACAGCCCATAACAACAGCTTCATCACTCTCCATCCCCTATAGACAATACAGCCCATAACAACACATCACTCTCCATCCCTATAGACAATACAGCCCATAACAACAGCTTCATCACTCTCCATCCCCTATAGACAATACAGCCCATAACAACAGCTTCATCACTCTCCATCCCCTATAGACAATACAGCCCATAACAACATTCCTTAGACAATCACATAACAACAGCTTCCATCCCTATAGACAATACAGCCCATAACAACAGCTTCATCACTCTCCATCCCCTATAGACAATACAGCCCATAACAACAGCTTCATCACTCTCCATCCCATATAGACAATACAGCCCATAACAACAGCTTAATCACTCTCCATCCCCTATAGACAATACAGCCCATAACCACATAACCGTGTCTCAGCACAGTGGGTCATTTTCCTTTGGACTTTCACAGACATTGAATCCCAGCCTTTGGTGTCCATTAACTCTGACTTCTGAATGTGGAGACATCCTGTGTAACTCAACTTCATATTATATCACTACACAGGAAGACAATGGTGGAAAGGAGAAAGTGAGTCAAAGGGCACCTCATGCTAATGAGCTTTACATTGCATTATTGATTAGTTATTCCCACACTAATCTACTGGGATTGGCCTCAGGGCAGGAACTCAATATTCCAAACAATAATCTACTGAAACTGTCCTCAGGGCAGGAAGTCAATATTCCAGACAATAATCTACTGGGACTGGCCTCAGGGCAGGAAGTCAATATTCCAGACAATAATCTACTGGGATTGGCCTCAGGGCAGGAACTCAATATTCCAAACAATAATCTACTGAAACTGTCCTCAGGGCAGGAAGTCAATATTCCAGACAATAATCTACTGGGACTGGCCTCAGGGCCGGAAGTCAATATTCCAGACAATAATCTACTGGGACTGGCCTCAGGGCAGGAACTCAATATTCCAAACAATAATCTACTGAAACTGGCCTCAGGGCAGGAACTTAATATTCCCACACTAATCTACTGGAACTGGCCTCAGGGCAGGAACTCAATATACCAGTCACTAATCTACTGGAACTGGCCTGAGGGCAGGAACTCAATATTCCCACACTAATCTACTGGAACTGGCCTCAGGGCAGGAAGTCAATATTCCAGACACTAATCTACTGGGATTGGCCTCAGGGCAGGAAGTCAATATTCCCACACTAATCTACTGGAACTGGCCTCAGGGCAGGAACTCAATATTCCAAACACTAATCTACTGGAACTGGCCTCAGGGCAGGAACTCAATATTCCCACACTAATCTACTGGAACTGGCCTCAGTGCAGGAACCCTAATAGAGACAAAGCACACGTGTGAAACTGGGACGATATTCCACTGAAGGACTGAATTTCTGCTTCCCCTTTCCCTGAGAAATTGTCTGTATTGGGGGCTCGGTTTGTTACGCAGGCAAATGCAGAAGGTGTGTTTCACTCCCCAGACTGAGTGGCACTGACTGGAGTTTTTCTCTAGTTGAGTTTGTGTTCTGGATGCACTCTGGTAATACGGACTAATGTAATGGTGTGTGACTATCTCTGGGAGCTGAAGCTCTCCATCTCACTCCAGGACTGTTTTGTGGATTTCTCTCTTGTCCTGTTCAGATTATTTTGTTTCCTGCTGAGGGGAGGACGGCTCATAATAATGTCTGGAATGGAGCAAATGGAATGGCATCAAACACATGGAAACCATGGAAACCATGTTTGACATATTTGATAACATTCCACTGATTCCGCTCCAGCCATTACCAAGAGCCCATCCTCTCCAATTAAGGTGCCACCAAACTCCTGTGTTAGAGAGTGACACACACACACACACACACACACACACACACACACACACACACACACACACACACACAAACACGCAGTTGCAGACCCTTTCCCTTCATTGACTCCTTTAACATGTACATAGCCACCCAATCCTCCTACCTGATATTGTAGCCTTTTCAGACCAACTCAGAGCATACAGGTACTGAAAAATAATGTATAGTGCTGAGTGTAGTTAATACATTCCACCTCTTGCACAAACCTCCAACCTATTTAACTTCTTGAAGGCAACCCTTCACTTTCATTATCACATTTCTGCAAATCTTTCTTTTTTTTAAAGCTGCCACAAATCAACAAGACGGGGGGCGTAAATCCATGTGGTGAGGGCGAATGGGAGCTTTAAGTGTCAACGTTGCAGATTTATTTCTGTTGATTAGCATAGAAAAGAGCCTGGGTTGCATGTGACGGTGCGAGGGAAGGGGAAAATAAGGGGCCTTTCGATTGTGACACTTTGAGTTCCAGATCAGTGGTTTAATTAGGGCACGTATTCTATAACGGCTCTCTCATAACCTTTATTTTACACCATATCGCCATGGAGACTATGCTAACGTAAGCAGTTGATCTCATTAAAACTCTAGACAACAGTTACAGAGAGTAAATCCTTGAGACACATCGCCTTGAAAAGTTAAGATTGCAACGGGGGAGCACCCACCCAACCGAGAAAACCCCCCTTGTTTTCTACTTTCTTCTACTTTTCTGAATTACTATTCCCTAGCACTGAAGTATTGTATGGTCTACTTCATTAACATGAACATGGAATTCAGAAAGCTGCAATACATACATATGTATCAGGAGAGACCTCGAAACCCTGGAGGATGAGTCAGCTGTCAGAGGTCACGTTACATCACGGTTCACAGCATTTTAAGATGGCAATGAATCATTCTCAACTGTTTTGTCTCCATAACCAAACATTTTGTCCATAAGCGAGCACTTGACCACATATATGGACCTAACAATTAAATTATAGCATCATGTTATAGCTCTCCTCCCTATACAAGAAACGTCTCAGTTTGTGAATACAGCAAACCAGTATACTACTGATGCCATACAAGTTCATAGTAAATACCAAACAAATACCAACATAACCTTTTTACAACCATTATGGAAAGTCCTCTACTAATTTCCACCAATGCTAAAAAGACAAAGTGTGGAGGAGGAGAAGATATATAGTGAAGATATATAGTGAAGATATACACTGAGTGTATAAAACATTAGGAACGCCTGCTCTTTCCATGACTTACTGTAGACTGACCAGGTGATTCCTGGTGAAAGCTATGATCCCGTATTTATGTCACTTGTTAAATCCACTTCAGTCAGTGTAGATGAAATGAAGGAGACAGGTTAAAGGAGGATTTTTAAGCCTTGAGACAATCGACACATGGATTTGTTTTGTGTGCCATTCAGAGGGTGAATGAGAAAGACAAAAGATTTAAGTGCCTTTGAACAGGGTATGGTAGTAGGTGCCAGGAGCACCAGTTTGAGTGTGTCAATAACTGCAAGGCTGCTGGGTTTTTCACGCTCAACAGTTTCCTGTGTGTACCACCACCCAAAGGACATCCAGCCAACGGCAGGCCAGTGGTTGAAAACAGGTCATTGATGAAAGAGGACAAAGGAGGCTGACACAAATTGTGCAGAGCAACAGACGGGCTGTAGGTAGTCAACTGACAGTCCAGTACAACATTGGTGCCCAAAGACCCATGAAAGAATGCACAACTCATCGTACCTTGACACAAATGGGGTACGGCAGCCAACAACCTTAGAGAGTTCCGCTTCTTTCAGCATTAAACAAGAAACTGCAGTTGCAGTGGGCTAAGGTACAAAAACACTGTACACTGGAGAATTGGAAAAACAATGTCTGGTCTAATGAATCAGGGGTCCTGCTGTTTCACTCTGATGGGAGGACTAGGGTATGGAGAAAACCCAGAGAACCTGCATCCATCAGGGTAGAAATCCACTACCAAACAACTTGACACAACTGTGGGAAGCATTAGAGTCAACATGGGCCAGCATCCCTGTGGAACGCTTTCAACACCTTGTAGAGTCCATGCCCCGAGGAACTGAGGCTGTTCTGAGGGCAAATATTAGGAAGATGTACCTAATGTTTTGCACCTCCAGCGGCCTGAGATAAAGACGTTATGACTAGGTACTCTTCCCCGGGGAGTTGCTATAAAAGGCAGTCATTCAGTGCTGTAGAGCCATCATGTAGTGTACTGATTGGCTCCTACTCATCATGTAGCGTACTGATTGGCTCCTACTCATCATGTAGCGTACTGATTGGCTCCTACTCATCATGTAGCGTACTGATTGGCTCCTACTCATCATGTAGCGTACTGATTGGCTCCTACTCATCATGTAGCGTACTGATTGGCTCCTACTCATCATGTAGTGTACTGATTGGTTTCTCCTCTCAGGAATAGAGGACAGGTAGATATAGACCTCATGGGAAAAACACTTTTTGAAATAAATGCAACATCTCACTGTGTTTGTGTGTGCATGCTTGTGTATGTTTTTCGATATGTACAGTACCAGTCAAAAGTTTAGACACACCTACTCATTCAAGGCATTCAAGGGTTTTTATTTATTTGTACTATTTTCTACATTGTAGAAAAATAGATAAGACATCAAAACTATGAAATAACACATATGGAATCATGTAGTAACCAAAAAAGTGTTAAACAAATCAAAAGATAATGTATATATTAGATTTGTCAAAGTAGCCACCTGTTGCCTTGATGACAGCTTTGCACATTCTTGGCATTCTCTCAACCAGCTTCACCTAGAATGCTTTTCTACCAGTCTTGAAGGAGTTCCCACATATGCTGATAACATGTCGTCTGCATTTCTTTCACTCTGCCATCCAACTCATCCAAAACCATCTCCAATTGGGTTGAGATGGGGTGATTGTGGAGGCCAGGTCATCTGATACTGTAATGAATACTTAGGGAGAAAAAGTTGTAGATTCACATGCAGAGCACGGAAGATGTTTATTAATACTTCCCAGAAGGCAGGAATCACAGGCAGGCAATGGTCAAACACGGGTAAACAATACCTCACAACCATACTAACAGACAGAACTGAACTGTATAGGGAGCTGATGAGACCAGGTGAGAAATGAACACAGGTGAAATCAATGAACAAGAATGAAAGACAGGGCTACGTTCCAGAACACAAAGAAACAGGGCTACGTTCCAGAACACAAAGAAACAGGGCTACGTTCCAGAACACAAAGAAACAGGGCTACGTTACAGAACACAAAGAAACAGGGCTACGTTCCAGAACACAAAGAAACAGGGCTACGTTCCAGAACACAAAGAAACAGGGCTACGTTCCAGAACACAAAGAAACAGGGCTACGTTCCAGAACACAAAGAAACAGGGCTACGTTCCAGAACACAAAGAAACAGGGCTACG
>NW_024609637.1:117500-202500 GCF_018296145.1 Oncorhynchus tshawytscha
GCTGCACATTCTGTGCTCACTCTGACCTACAAAGAATTAATTACTCCGGGCATCCCAAGAATCAGCTCCCACTGAGGCAGCTGAAACAGCTGCTGTTTTCAGTTAAAGGTGATTTGTTCGAGTTTTGAGAGGGGAAAACGTTTTGATGAAACAGGCTCTGCTGTCAAGTAGCTGTTTGGGAATGCCACCTCGTGCTTCTCTAATTTGCGAATCAATGTTCGACCTGGACGGTATAGCAGAGAAGAGAATGACATCAGACAGACAAGAGGAAATTAAGTAAACCAACCCTAAAAAAATCTAATCTGATAATGAATAATCTGAATAATCTGATATAATACAATCTGAACTAATCCCAGGGGATCATGGCAACACATACTGTACAGTGCTTAATTTATTATGTTACAAAAGTGGGATTAAAATTAATTTAATTGTCATTGTGGTTAAAAATCTACACAAAATACTACACAAAAAAATAAAAATTCAAACATTTTTTAAAGATTTTAAAGAAAAAAATCAAACAGAAATGTAACTTGATTAGATAAGTATTCGCTCCTCTGTTAGAAGCACCTCTGCCAGCGATTACAGAGGTGAGTCATCTTGGGTAAGTCTCACAAGAGCTTTGCACACCTGTATTGTTCAATATCTGCCCGTTGTTCTTTTCAAAATTCTTCAAGCTCTGTCAAGGTGTTAGGGATCATGGCTAGAGAGCAATTTTCAGGTCTTGCAATAGATTTCCAAGCAGATTTACATCTAAACTGTAACCTGGCCACTCAGGAACATTCCCTGTCTTATTGGTAAGCAACTCCAGTGTAGACTTGGCCTTGTGTTGTAGGTTATTGTTCTGCCGAAAGGTGAATTCCTCTCTCAGTGTCTGGTGTACAGCAGACTGAAGCAGGTTTTCCTCTATTTTGCCTGTGCTAGGCTCCATCCCGTTTCTTTTCATCCTGAAAAACTCCCCAGTCTTTGCCAATGTTAAGCATACCCCTACCATGATGAAGCCACCACCATGCTTTTCACATGTGAGGAGAATAACGTTATTTTAACCCCACGTGTAAATCTGTAATTCCTCATGTGAAACTGATATTTGTGAAGTTTTTAAATATTTTTTTACATGTGAACCTGCAAATTAGATTTTCACATATGATTGATTTTGACATGTGAACTTGACAGAACAGACAGACACTTTTCCTCGTTTTCCTTTCATCAGAATTCCCTCTTCTTTCCATCCCTCCATCCCTTTCACTTTGAGCACAGCATCACTGAGGGCCCCCGGTCCCACAACAGGGCTTCTGCTGGCTGCTGTCATCCATCATAAAGGTCTTCCCACGCAGGTGCAGGTCTGATCCAGCGGCTGCCTGAAAACACCATTAAGATCATGGTCCCAACCCAACCTGTCTTTGTTCTCCTGTCTTTCCATGTCATCTCTCTTCTTTTTCATCCTCTCATGTGCCAAAGAGTTGTATCATTTCCTGATGAATTCTCTTCTTCCATAATGTTGTAAACCGTATTTGTCTCCCTATCTGTAGTAATGTGTGGGGAATAGAATGCTGTGTGCTTGGAGACATTCTTCACTCATTATCCTCAGGCCATTCTTTATTAAACTACACCAACACCAAGTCTTATTCCTCACAACCATCTGGGAAATCTAATTACTGCAGACCAAAGTGTTATTGAGCTGGAAATTGTTCAGTGCAATGTGATTTCTGTGAGTCCATTTGGCGTTCATTTCTCAAGGGTGTGAGGAAGGCTTTGGGCTTGGTGGAAGGAAGGCAGGGGACACCTGACTTGTGCTGACTTTAAAATCGAAAAAGTATAGATGTATCCACAAGATAACTATAGCACACAAATTCAGCAGAACAGTTCGGATGACTACTTTGAAAGTTTTCAGCCAACTCCTGTCTTCATTAAAGTAGAGGTTCAATAATCAGGCCTTTGGAGAAAGAGAGTGAATAGAATACAGTGGACTAGTTATACACATCTTTGTGGAGAAGTAAAAGACCTCAAAGAAATTGAACGTTGGTTTCAGTTGTGATGCTTCTTAACTTGAAGATACAAAGATCATATTAGATTGTGGGAAACACCATTTCTATCCCATTATTACCATGTATAGTAATCCCGAGCATTTCAATTTGACCTTACCAACTAAGGAGAAGAATCCTGTCATTGCGGTCCTGTAAAACCTCTCCTCATTCAAACCATTGTCCAATCTCCTAATACTCAGGGACCCCTCCTCAGGGACCCCAGCCGGTCCAAACCTAGAGCCGGAGAAAATCTGTTGTTCAGGGATAGTAAACCATTGTCCAAACAAGTAATGGGCTCCTCAGGGACCACACAGTGGTCTCAAACTCTCTCCCAGGGACCAACCCCCCCTGGTTTGTCCAAATATCACCTCAGGGACCCCCATGGGCGGTCCAAACCTCTCCTCAGGGAGGCTGTCAGCCGGTTAATATATTTGATCTATTCCAGAACTAGCACACCTGGTTAATTTTGTCAACTAATCATCAGGCCCTGATTGAATCAATCATAGCCATTCAGCAGGTGAATCAAACATCAAGCCCTTGACTAGGTGAACCAAACATCTGCCCATTATTTAACTAGGTGATCTTTTTTCTTAAGCCCTTCCTAGGTGAATCAAACATAAAAAGCCCTTGACTAGGTGAATCAAATCTCCAAGCCCCTTGACTAGGTGAATCAATCATCAAGCCCTTGACTAGGTGAATCAATCATCAAGCCCTTGACTAGGGAATCAATCATCAAGCCCTTGACTAGGTGCCCACCATCAATCATCAAGCCCTTGACAGGTGAATCAATCATCAAGACCCCTAGCCGAATCCAAACCTCTCCTCAGGGACCCTAGGTGGTCCAAATCATCAGGGACCCCTTGACCGGTCCAAATCCTCTCACCCCAAGCCAGTCCAAACCCTCCCTCAGGGAATCAATCATCAAACCTCTCCTCAGGGACCCCCAATCAATCATATAAGCCCTTGATCTAGGTGAATCAGTCATCAAACCTTGATTAGGTGAATCAATCATCAGGCCTTGAATAGGTGAATCAATCATCAAGCCCTTGACTAGGTGAATCAATCATCAAGCCCTTGACTAGGTGAATCAATCATCAAGCCCTTGACTAGGTGAATCAATCATCAAGCCCTTGACTAGGTGAATCAATCATCAAGCCCTTGACTAGGTGAATCAATCATTGACTAGGTGAATCAATCATCAAGCCCTTGACTAGGTGAATCAATCATCAAGCCCTTGACTAGGTGAATCAATCATCAAGCCCTTGACTAGGTGAATCAATCATCAAGCCCTTGACTAGGTGAATCAATCATCAAGCCCTTGACTAGGTGAATCAATCATCAAGCCCTTGACTAGGTGAATCAATCATCAAGCCCTTGACTAGGCGAATCAATCATCAAGCCTTGACTAGGCGAATCAATCATCAAGCCCTTGACTAGGCGAATCAATCATCAAGCCCTTGACTAGGCAAATCAATCATCAAGCCCTTGACTAGGCAAATCAATCATCAAGCCCTTGACTAGGTGAATCAAACATCAAGCCCTTGACTAGGTGAATCAATCATCAAGCCCTTGACTAGGTGAATCAATCATCAAGCCCTTGACTAGGTGAATCAATCATCAAGCCCTTGACTAGGTGAATCAATCATCAAGCCCTTGACTAGGTGAATCAATCATCAAGCCCTTGACTAGGTGAATCAATCATCAAGCCCTTGACTAGGTGAATCAATCATTAAGCCCTTGACTAGGTGAATCAATCATCAAGCCCTTGACTAGGTGAATCAATCATCAAGCCCTTGACTAGGTGAATCAATCATCAAGCCCTTGACTAGGTGAATCAATCATCAAGCCCTTGACTAGGTGAATCAATCATCAAGCCCTTGACTAGGTGAATCAATCATCAAGCCCTTGAACTAGGTGAATCAATCATCAAGCCCTTGACTAGGTGAATCAATCATCAAGCCCTTGACTAGGTGAATCAATCATCAAGCCCTTGACTAGGTGAATCAATCATCAAGCCCTTGACTAGGTGAATCAATCATCAAGCCCTTGACTAGGCGAATCAATCATCAAGCCCTGACTAGGTGAATCAAACATCAAGCCCTTGACTAGGTGAATCAATCATCAAGCCCTTGACTAGGTGAATCAATCATCAAGCCCTTGACTAGGTGAATCAATCATAAAGCCCTTGACTAGGTGAATCAGTCATCAAACTCTTGATTAGGTGAATCAATCATCAAGCTCTTGAATAAGTGCATCAATCATCAAGCCCTTGACTAGGTGAATCAATCATCAAGCCCATAACTAGGTGAATCAATCATCAAGCCCATAACTAGGTGAATCAATCATCAAGCCCTTGACTAGGTGAATCAATCATCAAGCCCTTGACTAGGTGAATCAATCATCAAGCCCTTGACTAGGTGAATCAATCATCAAGCCCTTGACTAGGTGAATCAATCATCAAGCCCTTGACTAGGTGAATCAATCATCAAGCCCTTGACTAGGTGAATCAGGTGAGATAGTTCAAGGCTACAACACACTTGTGAAACATCTGGGGGTTCCTGAGGAGAGGTTGGAAAACCACTGGCTTGTAGATAACAAAGAGGTCACTTTGAGGATGTCATTTAATGGTAAAGTGGGGGCTTTCCTGGATTGCTGATGGGAAACATGACCTCTCTAACGGTTTCTATCAAAGGTTACAGTCAGAATGTTCAGGGTCAGGTATGGTAATGTATGGTAATGTCCACTATAGCATTCACCATAGAATATGAGGAGGACTCTTTTATTTAATGAATTATAAGGAGGTAATCACATGAGCACCAAGTGAGCAGCCTCATTTCAAAGGGTGTTAGATTATGTGGAACAAGCTGAAATGTCTTACATTCACAATGAGCTGCATTGACTTATGTGGGAATACAGTATGTCTGTTATTGCAAACATTAAATTCACATCTCGAGTACGTTTCTCAGTGTTATGCACTTACTGTTTAAAATTAAATTGTTTCGCCATGGTGGTAATTCCTGTATATTAACAATAATATACCATGTCAAGATTTCATTCTGGCTAAATTATACAAGTTCATGCTGGTTTAAGGGGGAAAAAATGGCTTGATAGAAAATGTGATTTAGGTAATGTCCTGCTGGCGAAGTATCCATGACGACAGCTGTAACAGACTGATCCAACACTTTGGGCTTCACACCGTGATTCTAATCACAACAGCAAGATTAGATCTCAGAGTTCCTGCTGTGAGTATCTTAACTGACAGAGATGGAGAGAGGTGTGTGTGGAGGGGATGGAGAGAGATAGTTGGGAAAGAGAGAGGGTGGCAACTGTCAAGAGTAGTGGGGGTGAGATGCAAGAGACAAGAGTAGTGGGGGAGAGATGCAAGAGACAAGAGTAGTGGGGAGAGATGCAAGAGACAAGAGTAGTGGGGGAGAGATGCAAGAGACAAGCGGGAGATAAAGAGAGACATTACCATTCCAGACATGCCCCCAAATGATCACAAAATCACATCCACAGAAGGTCCTGTTCGAAATTTGAACCATGATGCATGTTAACAAATACAAACAAACGTGAGTATGTATGAGGTGGGGAGACAGTCTGGAATGGCCAAGTCTACAGAATAGGCTTACCCACCCCAAAAACAAACGGCAAGGTGGTCTAGGTCTATTAATAGGTTCTATGCTTTAAGTCTTGAATGAAAAAACTGAAGACGTACAGTACCAATCAAAGGTTTGGACACACCTACTCATTCCAGGGTTTCTTTATTTTTTACTATTTTCAACATCAAAACATCAAAACTATGAAAGACATCAAAACTATGAAATAACACACATGGAATCACATAGTAACCAAAAGAGGGTTAAACAAATCAAAATATATGTTATATTTGAGATTCTTCAAAATAGCCACCCTTTGCCTTAATGACAGTTCTGCACATGTATTCTCTCAACTAAGAACCCCATTGTGGTTCATTTGATCTGCAACTGATTGAATTGAGGCCCAAATCTTAAAACCAAGGGGAGCCAAAGCCTGACGAGTGACGTGGCTATAACCAAGGTGGGCCAGGGCATGACGAGTCACTTGGCTATAACCAAGGTGGGCCAAGGCCTGAGGAGTCACTTGGCTATAACCAAGGTGGGTCAAGGCCTGAGGAGTCACTTGGCTATAACCAAGGTGGGTCAAGGCCTGAGGAGTCACTTGGCTATAACCAAGGTGGGCCAAGGCCTGAGGAGTCACTTGGCTATAACCAAGGTGGGCCAAGGCCTGAGGAGACACTTGGCAAGGCCTGTGGGGAGACACTTGGCTATAACCAAGGTGGGCCAAGGCCTGAGGAGACACTTGGCTATAACCAAGGTGGGCCAAGGCCTGAGGAGTCACTTGGCTATAACCAAGGTGGGCCAAGGCCTGAGGAGTCACTTGGCTATAACCAAGGTGGGCCAAGGCCTGAGGAGTCACTTGGCTATAACCAAGGTGGGCCAAGGCCTGAGGAGACACTTGGCTATAACCAAGGTGGGCCAAGGCCTGAGGAGACACTTGGCTATAACCAAGGTGGGCCAGGGCATGACGAGTCACTTGGCTATAACCAAGGTGGGCCAGGGCATGAGGAGTCACTTGGCTATAACCAAGGTGGGCCAAGGCCTGAGGAGTCACTTGGCTATAACCAAGGTGGGCCAAGGCCTGAGGAGTCACTTGGCTATAACCAAGGTGGGCCAAGGCCTGAGGAGTCACTTGGCTATAACCAAGGTGGGCCAAGGCCTGAGGAGACACTTGGCTATAACCAAGGTGGGCCAAGGCCTGAGGAGACACTTGGCTATAACCAAGGTGGGTCAAAGCATGACGAGTCACTTGGCTATAACCAAGGTGGGTCAAGGCCTGAGGAGACACTTGGCTATAACCAAGGTGGGCCAAGGCCTGAGGAGACACTTGGCTATAACCAAGGTGGGCCAAGGCCTGAGGAGTCACTTGGCTATAACCAAGGTGGGTCAAGGCCTGATTAGTTATTTGGCCTGTTCTAGTCATGCAAATGGGGCACCAGCACACCGGCGGAACCCGGAGTGTTTGAGTAAGCTAAACTAGCTAGCTGCATTTGCTAACTAAGTAAGTGAAACTGAAAAAAAAGACAAAATATCTCTCTCCATCTCTTTCTTGCTTCTCCTTTATTTTGGAAGAAATTCAATTGTTCAAAATTGTTCATCTATTCTCTTTCTCTCTCTTTGAGTCAACTACTCATCACATTTTATGCACTGCAGTGCTAGCTATCTGTAGCTTATGCTTTCAGTACTAGATTGATTCTCTGATACTTTGATTGGGTGGACAACATGTCAATTCATGCTGCAAGAGCTCTGACAGGTTGGAGGACGTCCTCCGGATGTTGTCATAATTACCATGTAAGTCTATGGAATGGGGTGAAAACCATGAGCCTTCTAGGTTTTGTATTGAAGTCAATGTACCGAGAGGAGGACGGCAGATAGCTGTCCTCTGGCTACACCATGGTGCTACAGAGTTCTGTTGAGGCTATTGTAGATCTAATCTATTATTTGGTGACATGAACATATTTAGTATACTTTTAGCTAAAAAGGTTAACTTTTTTAATGTTTTACCATTTTTATTTTCATAAAAGATGTTCCAACCGTCCAACCAACTCTGTACCAGTACAGAGTCGATGAGCAGGACTACGAGGTAATTGAGGTTTATATGGACATATACTGTATGGAAGGATAAAGGGATAAAGTAACTAGGCAACAGGATAGATAGTAAACAGTAGCAGCAGCGTATGTGATGAGTCAAAAGAGTTAGTGCAAAAAGGATCAATAGAGATAGTTAAATAATTAACCAATAGCTACCCAGACTAACTATTTAGCAGTCTATGGCTTGGGGGTAGAAGCTCTTTAGGGTCCTGTTGGTGACAGACTTGCTACATCGGTACCGCTTGCTGTGCAGTAGCAGAGAGAACAGTCTATGACTTGGGTGGCTTGAGTCTTTGAACATTTTTAGGGCCTTCCTCTGACATCGCCTGGTATAGAGGTCCTGTATGGCAGGGAGCTTGGCCCCATTGATATACTGGGCTGTATGCATTACTCTCTGTGGTGTGCGGACCATTGGTCCGAGACTGCCACGCAGCTCCCAGGGGACTGTAGCGCAGAATAAATAGCACCCATGGAGAAAGCCATGTGATGGAACTTCCATCAACTTTCTATAGCAGTGGTCACCAACCGGTTGATCGCGATTGACTGGTTGGTCTCCAAGGCATTCCTAGTCGATCCCCAAACATTTCTGTAAAAAACCCAACGATAAAGCTTTGTGTTCCTATTGTTTTTATTTGTTTTGGTTGGTGGTAGGTGCACCTGATTCAGCTGCCCTGCCCGCAGGGTAGGCCAACTGTTGCCATTTTGAAACATTTCAGGTGTCTGAAGGTATAAGCTCTGTCTTCCCAGTGGGCCCAGAGAGCAAATCAAGTGCACTATAGCTCAGATTACCGTGTCTGTAGTAACGTAGCAGACATACAAGAACGTAATAGCGAAGTTGATACTGTGAGATTTCAAAACGTTGAAAACCATGACTAGAGAGAGCCGTCAACAAATACAGCAAAGAGCTACTCAGCACTGTCAACACTTTGAATTCAACACTTTTATAAGCCATAACACGTGAGTTCTTCCTATTTCCACTCAGCGCTACAACAAACACTGCAGCAGTAATGAATGAGTAGGAAAGTCTATAGGCTTTCCTTCTTGTTATTTTTTAGCAGTTTGGGTATTTTTTTACACCAAGGAATGTTTCACTTTCTCTGTTCATAAGAGGAACAACATGAATTTGTACATGAGGCAGAAATAATGCGGTGAGACTCCAGTTTGGCCATCAGCTGAAACACAGTGTCTCTTTGTGGTCAGTGTCAGTGGAGGAAAGGGAGAGCAGAGGGATGTTGAGAGACCCTCAGTCTGCTGTTCTTTCTCTCCACTGAGACTGACCCTCAGTCTCTGCTCTTTCTCTCCACTGAGACTGACCCTCAGTCTGCTTCTTTCTCTCCACTGAGACTGACCCTCAGTCTGCTGCTCTTTCTCTCCACTGAGACTGACCCTCAGTCTGCTGCTCTTTCTCTCCACTGAGACTGACCCTCAGTCTGCTGCTCTTTCTCTCCACTGAGACTGACCCTCAGTCTGCTGCTCTTTCTCTCCACTGAGACTGACCCTCAGTCTGCTGCTCTTTCTCTCCACTGAGACTGACCCTCAGTCTGCTGCTCTTTCTCTCCACTGAGACTGACCCTCAGTCTCTGCTGAGACTGACCCTCAGTCCCTCCACTGAGACTGACCCTCAGTCTGCTGCTCTTTCTCTCCACTGAGACTGACCCTCAGTCTGCTGTTCTTTCTCTCCACTGAGACTGACCCTCAGTCTGCTGCTCTTTCTCTCCACTGAGACTGACCCTCAGTCTGCTGCTCTTTCTCTCCACTGAGACTGCCCTCAGTCTGCTGCTCAGTCTTTCTCTCCACTGAGACTGACCCTCAGTCTGCTGCTCTTTCTCTCCACTGAGACTGACCCTCAGTCTGCTGCTCTTTCTCTCCACTGAGACTGACCCTCAGTCTGCTGCTCTTTCTCTCCACTGAGACTGACCCTCAGTCTGCTGTTCTTTCTCTCCACTGAGACTGACCCTCAGTCTGCTGTTCTTTCTCTCCACTGAGACTGACCCTCAGTCTGCTGCTCTTTCTCTCCACTGAGACTGACCCTCAGTCTGCTGCTCTTTCTCTCCACTGAGACTGACCCTCAGTCTGCTGCTCTTTCTCTCCACTGAGACTGACCCTCAGTCTGCTGCTCTTTCTCTCCACTGAGACTGACCCTCAGTCTGCTGCTCTTTTCTCTCCACTGAGACTGACCCTCAGTCTGCTGCTCTTTCTCTCCACTGAGACTGACCCTCAGTCTGCTGTTCTTTCTCTCCACTGAGACTGACCCTCAGTCTGCTGTTCTTTCTCTCCACTGAGACTGACCCTCAGTCTGCTGTTCTTTCTCTCCACTGAGACTGACCCTCAGTCTGCTGCTCTTTCTCTCCACTGAGACTGACCCTCAGTCTGCTGCTCTTTCTCTCCACTGAGACTGACCCTCAGTCTGCTGTTCTTTCTCTCCACTGAGACTGACCCTCAGTCTGCTGCTCTTTCTTCCACTGAGACTGACCCTCAGTCTGCTGCTCTTTCTCTCCACTGAGACTGACCCTCAGTCTGCTGTTCTTTCTCTCCACTGAGACTGACCCTCAGTCTGCTGCTCTTTCTCTCCACTGAGACTGAGTCTGCCCTCAGTCTGCTGCTTCTTTCTCTCCACTGAGACTGACCCTCAGTCTGCTGACTGACCCTCTTTCTCTCCACTGAGACTGACCCTCAGTCTGCTGTTCTTTCTCTCCACTGAGACTGACCCTCAGTCTGCTGCTCTTTCTCTCCACTGAGACTGACCCTCAGTCTGCTGCTCTTTCTCTCCACTGAGACTGACCCTCAGTCTGCTGCTCTTTCTCTCCACTGAGACTGACCCTCAGTCTGCTGTTCTTTCTCTCCACTGAGACTGACTTTCTCTCCACTGAGACTCTCAGTCTGCTGCTCTTTCTCTCCACTGAGACTGACCCTCAGTCTGCTGCTCTTTCTCTCCACTGAGACTGACCCTCAGTCTGCTGCTCTTTCTCTCCACTGAGACTGACCCTCAGTCTGCTGCTCTTTCTCTCCACTGAGACTGACCCTCAGTCTGCTGTTCTTTCTCTCCACTGAGACTGACCCTCAGTCTGCTGCTGTTTCTCTCCACTGAGACTGACCCTCAGTCTGCTGCTCTTTCTCTCCACTGAGACTGACCCTCAGTCTCTGCTGTTTCTCTCCACTGAGACTGACCCTCAGTCTGCTGCTCTTTCTCTCCACTGAGACTGACCCTCAGTCTGCTGCTCTTTCTCTCCACTGAGACTGACCCTCAGTCTGCTGCTCTTTCTCTCCACTGAGACTGACCCTCAGTCTGCTGCTCTTTCTCTCCACTGAGACTGACCCTCAGTCTGTTCTTTCTCTCCACTGACTCTCAGTCTCTGCTCTTTCTCTCCACTGAGACTGACCCTCAGTCTGCTGCTCTTTCTCTCCACTGAGACTGACCCTCAGTCTGCTGCTCTTTCTCTCCACTGAGACTGACCCTCAGTCTGCTGCTCTTTCTCTCCACTGAGACTGACCCTCAGTCTGACCCTCAGTCTGCTCTTTCTCTCCACTGAGACTGACCCTCAGTCTGCTGCTCTTTCTCTCCACTGAGACTGACCCTCAGTCTGCTGCTCTTTCTCTCCACTGAGACTGACCCTCAGTCTGCTGCTCTTTCTCTCCACTGAGACTGACCCTCAGTCTGCTGCTCTTTCTCTCCACTGAGACTGACCCTCAGTCTGCTGCTCTTTCTCTCCACTGAGACTGACCCTCAGTCTGCTGACTCTTTCTCTCCACTGAGACTGACCCTCAGTCTGCTGCTCTTTCTCTCCACTGAGACTGACCCTCAGTCTGCTGCTCTTTCTCTCCACTGAGACTGACCCTCAGTCTGCTGCTCTTTCTCTCCACTGAGACTGACCCTCAGTCTGCTGCTCTTTCTCTCCACTGAGACTGACCCTCAGTCTGCTGTTCTTTCTCTCCACTGAGACTGACCCTCAGTCTGCTGTTCTTTCTCTCCACTGAGACTGACCCTCAGTCTGCTGTTCTTTCTCTCCACTGAGACTGACCCTCAGTCTGCTGCTCTTTCTCTCCACTGAGACTGACCCTCAGTCTGCTGCTCTTTCTCTCCACTGAGACTGACCCTCAGTCTGCTGCTCTTTCTCTCCACTGAGACTGACCCTCAGTCTGCTGCTCTTTCTCTCCACTGAGACTGACCCTCAGTCTGCTGCTCTTTCTCTCCACTGAGACTGACCCTCAGTCTGCTGCTCTTTCTCTCCACTGAGACTGACCCTCAGTCTGCTGCTCTTTCTCTCCACTGAGACTGACCCTCAGTCTGCTGCTCTTTCTCTCCACTGAGACTGACCCTCAGTCTGCTGCTCTTTCTCTCCACTGAGACTCTGTCTGCTCTTTCTCTCCACTGAGACTGACCCTCAGTCTGCTGCTCTTTCTCTCCACTGAGACTGACCCTCAGTCTGCTGCTGCTGCTCTTTCTCTCCACTGAGACTGACCCTCAGTCTGCTGCTCTTTCTCTCCACTGAGACTGACCCTCAGTCTGCTGCTCTTTCTCTCCACTGAGACTGACCCTCAGTCTGCTGCTCTTTCTTCCACTGAGACTGACCCCACTGACTGACTGACCCTCAGTCTGCTGCTCTTTCTCTCCACTGAGACTGACCCTCAGTCTGCTGCTCTTTCTCTCCACTGAGACTGACCCTCAGTCTGCTGCTCTTTCCTCTCCACTGAGACTGACCCTCAGTCTGCTGTTCTTTCTCTCCACTGAGACTGACCCTCAGTCTGCTGTTCTTTCTCTCCACTGAGACTGACCCTCAGTCTGCTGTTCTTTCTCTCCACTGAGACTGACCCTCAGTCTGCTGTTCTTTCTCTCCACTGAGACTGACCCTCAGTCTGCTGCTCTTTCTCTCCACTGAGACTGACCCTCAGTCTGCTGCTCTTTCTCTCCACTGAGACTGACCCTCAGTCTGCTGCTCTTTCTCTCCACTGAGACTGACCCTCAGTCTGCTGCTCTTTCTCTCCACTGAGACTGACCCTCAGTCTGCTGTTCTTTCTCTCCACTGAGACTGACCCTCAGTCTGCTGCTCTTTCTCTCCACTGAGACTGACCCTCAGTCTGCTGCTCTTTCTCTCCACTGACCCTCAGTCTGCTGCTCTTTCCTCCACTGAGACTGACCCTCAGTCTGCTGCTCTTTCTCTCCACTGAGACTGACCCTCAGTCTGCTGCTCTTTCTCTCCACTGAGACTGACCCTCAGTCCACTGAGACTGACCCTCAGTCTGCTGCTCTTTCTCTCCACTGAGACTGACCCTCAGTCTGCTGTTCTTTCTCTCCACTGAGACTGACCCTCAGTCTGCTGCTCTTTCTCTCCACTGAGACTGACCCTCAGTCTGCTGCTCTTTCTCTCCACTGAGACTGACCCTCAGTCTGCTGCTCTTTCTCTCCACTGAGACTGACCCTCAGTCTGCTGCTCTTTCTCTCCACTGAGACTGACCCTCAGTCTGCTGCTCTTTCTCTCCACTGAGACTGACCCTCAGTCTGCTGCTCTTTCTCTCCACTGAGACTGACCCTCAGTCTGCTGCTGTTTCTCTCCACTGAGACTGACCCTCAGTCTGCTGCTCTTTCTCTCCACTGAGACTGACCCTCAGACTGCTGCTCTTTCTCTCCACTGAGACTGACCCTCAGTCTGCTGCTCTTTCTCTCCACTGAGACTGACCCTCAGTCTGCTGCTGTTTCTCTCCACTGAGACTGGCCATCGGATGCAGGCATCATCAGCCCAGTGAAATAAAAAATGTAAGCAAATTATTTAAATGTATGATCACTCATCTGTGATCAAGTAATACAACAAACGGATCTATTACCGGTCTGATCATATAGCCTACCTCAAATTTACAAATGGCCTGAACAACAATACTAGATAATATATTGGGCATATAACTTACTGCACAAATCTCATTGCTTCAGTACTGTTTTCAATTAGTTCATGTGCATAGGCTTACACTTTGTAAGTCGTGTTAAAAAAAAATCTGAGCAGTAAATCTCATCTTGCATTTTGACTCGAAAAGTGATCTTGACTCGGAAAAGGTTGGTGACCACTGTTATAGAGCTTTCCCTGTTAACACTATCAACATTTCCCTTTACTGTGGCAATTGTGATTGAATCAATACACTCTTAACCACTTTCAATGTAACATACCGAAACAAATTAACTATGCAAGAGATGGCAGAACGCATTGGAGTAGGATTCTATTGCATTGACATGCACAACTCAGTTTTTGTTCATATCTGTTGCTAGTCAGTGAGATATTAGCCCAGTTATAGATCATTTGTAGTCAGCAATAGGGGAGTGTCTCACAACCTGTCTCCCAACCTCAGAGTTTCTGGAATGTGAACTACACTAGCACAGTCCTCCCCGGAACCCTCAGGATGCTCTGCACAAAATTGCTGCCCTAATTGGAAAAGATTGTTGACAGAAGCTGGAGTCACAGAGCCACTTAATGGTGTAGGCAGGCAGCCGCTGGATCAGAGTTTGAACATCTACTGCACCTGCATGGAAAGAGCCTTTAAGATGGATGACAGCAGCCAGCAGAAGCCCTGTTGTGGGACCGGGGGCCCACAGTGATGCTGTGCTCAAAGTGTAGCTGGGAGGAGAATGAGAGCTAGAAGGAGGGGAGCTCTGATGAAAGGAAAAGAATGAAAGGGGTAGTGTCTCTTTACTCTAATGGAAGAAAGTGGATGGAAGGCGCTAGAGTGGTGTCAGCTCGGCTGCTGTGGCGAGAAACATTTTGAAATAGGTTTGAAGTGTGTTATGTGATGTGGTCCCGTTGAACATGGCAAAAGGCCAGAGTTGGGTTGGAGACTAATACAAGTAGCATGTAGAAAGGAATATATTATACAGCAGGGTGATGCAGTGCCTTGCAAAAGTATTCATCCCCTTGGCGTTTTTTCCTATTTTGTAACATTACAACCTGTAATTTAAATTGATTTTTATTGGATTTTATCTAATGGACATACACAAAATAGTCCAAATTGGTGAAGTGAAATGAAAAAAATTACTTGTTTCAAAAAATGTACGGAGAAAAATGTACCTCCTTTGCTATGAAGCGCCTAAATAAGATCTGGTGCAACCAATTACCTTCAGAAGTCACATAATTAGTTCAATAAAGTCCACAATCTAAGTGTCACATGATCTCATACCTGTTCTGAAAGGCCCCAGAGTCTGCAACACCATTAATCAAGTTGCACCATGAAGACCAAGGAGCTCTCCAAACAGGTCAGGGACAAAGTTGTGAAGAAGTACAGATCAGGGTTGGGTTATAAAAAAAATCTGAAACTTTCAACATCCCACGGAGCACCATTAAATCCATTAGTAAAAAATGCAAAGAATATGGCACCACAACAAACCTGCCAAGAGAGGGCCGCCCACCAAAACTCACGGACCAGGCAAGGAGGGCATTAATCAGAGAGGCAACAAAAAGACCAAATATAACCCTGAAGGAGCTGCAAAGTTCCACAGCGGAGATTGGAGTAACTGTCCATAGGACCACTTTAAGCCATACACTCCACAGAGCTGGGCTTTGTGGAAGAGTGACCAGAAAAAAAGCAATTGCTTAAAGAGAAAATAAGCAAACACTTTTGGTGTTCGCCCAAAGGCATGTGGGAGACTCCCCAAACATATGGGAGAAAGTACTCTGGTCAGATGAGTCTAAAATGTAGCTTTTTGGCCATCAAGGGAAATGCTATGTCTGGCGTGAACCCAACATCTCTCATCACCCCGAGAACATCATCATCAACATCATGCTTTTCATCGGCAGGAACTGAGAAACTGGTCAGAATTGAAGAAATGATGGATGGCGCTAAATTCAGTCTTCCAGAGATTTGAGACTGGAACGGAGGTTCCCCTTCCAGCAGGACAATGACCCTAAGCCTACTGCTAAAGCAACACTCGAGTGGTTTAAGGAAAAACATTTAAATGTCTTGAAATGTCCTGTACACCAGCAATTCAAAGGAGCTGGAGCAGTTTGCCTTGAAGAATGGGCAAAAATCCCAGTGGCTAGATGTGCCAAGCTTATAGAGACAAACCCCAAGAGACTTGCAGCTGTATTTGCTGCAAAAGGTGGCTCTACAAAGTACTGACTTTGGGGGGTTGAATAGTTGTGCACGCTCCAATTGTCAGTGTTTTCGTCTTATTTCCTGTTTGTTTCACCCATAAAATATTTTGCATCTTCAAAATGGTAGGTATGTTTGTGTTCATCAAATGACACAACCCCTGCCAAAATACATTTGAATTCCAAGTTGTAAGGCAACAAAATAGGAAAAATGCCAATGGGGGTGAATACTTTCGCAAGCCACTGTTATTTCAATTCCCCATCCATGGGGAGACAGCAATATCTAACTGTCAACATCTTACTCTGTCCAGTGTCAGTAGCCTGTCATCTCAACAACCTATTCTGCCCAGTGTCAGTATCTTCTCATCTCAACATCTTATTCTGCCCAGTGTCAGTAGCCTGTCATCTCAACAACTTATTCTGTCCAGTGTCAGTATCTTCTCATCTCAACATCTTATTCTGCTGTGTCAGTAGCCTGTCATCTCAACATCTTACTCTGCCCAGTGTCAGTATCTTCTCATCTCAACATCTTACTCTGCCCAGTGTCAGTATCTTCTCATCTCAACATCTTACTCTGCCCAGTGTCAGTATCTTCTCATCTCAACATCTTACTCTGCCCAGTGTCAGTATCTTCTCATCTCAACATCTTACTCTGCCCAGTGTCAGTATCTTCTCATCTCAACATCTTACTCTGCCCAGTGTCAGTATCTTCTCATCTCAACATCTTACTCTGCCCAGTGTCAGTATCTTCTCATCTCAACATCTTACTCTACCCAGTGTCAGTATCTTCTCATCTCAACATCTTACTCTGCCCAGTGTCAGTATCTTCTCATCTCAACATCTTACTCTGCCCAGTGTCAGTATCTTCTCATCTCAACATCTTACTCTACCCAGTGTCAGTATCTTCTCATCTCAACATCTTACTCTACCCAGTGTCAGTATCTTCTCATCTCAACATCTTACTCTGTCCAGTGTCAGTATCTTCTCATCTCAACATCTTACTCTGCCCAGTGTCAGTATCTTCTCATCTCAACATCTTACTCTGCCCAGTGTCAGTATCTTCTCATCTCAACATCTTACTCTGTCCAGTGTCAGTAGCATCTCATATCAAGTAGCTGAAAGATGATAGATACTATATATAATGTTCCAAAAATATATCTTGCTGTCAGTTCCTAAGACTGGCTTTGAATTACATTTTGATTCACACTTCAAAGCAGATAATCCTCCCAGAAATCCTCATTGTCCTAAATCTTTAGGTCTTCGTTTGTGTGCCTTTCTGTCATCCAGAATCCTCTTATTTTCCGCTGAACAGACTGAGGAGTGTTGAGGCCGTACTCAACACCAGTAAGCTCTTCACAAGGACCAGATTGTGTCATGTAATGGAAGAAAATATCCCTCAATGATATCTTTATCATATTTCAATGTATTCTCAACTAAAGATGAATTAGAGACATGCTACAGTTGAAATAGCTGAAAGGTATCACTAGCCTGGTTCTGGATCTGTTTGTGCTGTCTTGCATACTCTGATAGTTATGCCAGACAGGAGAGCACTCAGAGATCTGGGACCAGGCTATGATGTTACCTCCATAACTGTTCAAGTGAAATGATAACCATTACTGGATTCAACCATAACGGTTCTATAACATGAGCCATAAAATGTTCACCAACAAAAAAGAAAAACAACCAAAAAAAGACCTGACTTTCCATCCTCACATTGCGATATTCTCCCAAGGTATCAAACCTGCTGTCCTCTCAGCCCTTCAATACTCTTACACACCAAACATGCTGTCATCTCAGCCCTTCAATACTCCTACATACCAAACCTGCTGTCCTCTCAGCCCTTCAATACCCCTACATACCAAACCTGCTGTCCTCTCAGCCCTTCAATACCCCTACATACCAAACCTGCTGTCCTCTCAGCCCTTCAATACCCCTACAGACCAAACCTGCTGTCCTCTCAGCCCTTCAATACCCCTACAGACCAAACATGCTGTCTTCTCAGCCCTTCAATACCCCTACACACCAAACATGCTGTCCTCTCAGCCCTTCAATACTCTTACACACCAAACATGCCGTCATCTCAGCCCTTCAATAATCCTACACACCAAACATGCAGTCCTCTCAGCCCTTTAAATACTCCTCTCAGCCCTTCAATACATACCAAACATGTTGTCCTCTCAGCCCTTCAATACTCCTACACACCAAACATGCTGTCCTCTCAGCCCTTCAATACTCCTACAAACCAAACATGCTGTCCTCTCAGCCCTTCAATACTCCTACAAACCAAACATGCTGTCCTCTGAGCCCTTCAATAGTCCTACATACCAAACATGCTGTCCTCTGAGCCCTTCAATAGTCCTACATACCAAACATGCTGTCCTTTCAGCCCTCTTGGCATTCTTCAACCAGCCTCAAAAGGTAGTCACCTGGAATGCTTTACCAACAGTCTTGAAGGAGTTCCCATGTATGCTGAGCACTTGTTGGCTGCTTTTCCTTCACTCTGCAGTTCAACTCATCCAAATCATCTCAATTGGGTTGAGGTCGGGTGATTGTGGAGGCCAGGTCATCTGATGCAGCACTACATCACTCTCCTCTTGGTCAAATATAGTGTTTTGGGTCATTCTTATGTTGAAAAACAAATTATAGTCCCACTAAGCACAAACCAGATGGAATGGCATATCGTTGCAGAATGCTGTGTTAGCCATGCTGGTTAAGTGTGCCTTGAATTCTAAATAAATCACCAACAGTGTCACCAGCAAAGCACCCCCACACCATCACACCTCCTCCTTCGTGCTTCACGGTGGGAACCACACATGCAGAGGTTATCTGTTCACCTACTCTGCGTCTCACAAAGACACAGTGGTTGGAACCAAAAATCTCAGATTTGGACACATCAATCCAAAGGACAGGTTTCCACCGGTCTAATGTCCATTGCTCATGATTCTTTGCCAAAGCAAGTCTCTTCTTATTATTGGTGTCCTTTAGTAGTGTCCTTCGACCATGAAGGCCTGTTTCATGCAGTCTCCTATGAACAGTTGATGTCGAGATGTTTCTGTTACTTTAACTCTGTGAAGCATGCAGTTAATTGCAGTTAATTGCCGATATCTGAGGCTGGTAACGCTAATGAACTTTTCCTCTGCAGCAGAGGTAACTCTGGGTCTTCCTTTCCTGTGGCCGTCCTCGTGAGAACCAGTTTCATCATAGCACTTGATGGTTTTTGCGACTGCACTTAAAGAAACTTTCTTGAAGTTCTTGAAATTTTCCAGATTGACTGACATTCATGTCTTAAAGTAATGACTGACTGTTGTTTCTCTTTGCTTATTTGAGCTGTTCTTGCCATAATATGGACTTGGTTTTTTACCAAATAGGGCTATCTTATGTATACCACCCCTACCTTGTCACAACACAACTGATTGGCTCAAAAGCATTAAGAAGGAAAGAAATTCCACAAATGTACTTTTAACAAGGCACATCTGTTATTTGAAATGCATTCCAGGTGACTACCTCATGAAGCTGGTTGAGAGAATTCCATGAGTGTGCAAAGCTATCATCCAGGCAAAGGGTAAACACTTTTTTGGTTAATACATGATTCCTTATGTGTTATTTCATAGTTTTGAAGTGCTCACTATTATTCTACAATGTAGAAAAGAGTAAAAATAAAGAAAAACCCTGGAATGAGTAGGTGTGTCCAAACATTTGTCTGGTACTGTATATATATTGGACCATTCATTCTGCTCTCTGACTGAGTCATGATAATAACTCTATTTCCTGACTTGACAACCCTCTGACTGAAGCCTTCATCTCACCCTGTTGGTGATGCTGTCACCATGGTGATGCACGACAGGAGGGGTCTAAGTACCACTTTCATCACCATCAGGGGGGGAAGAGAGACAGTACCTCCCACACCAGAGATACTGTTTTCACACCGCCCTCCCTCGTCTGTAGAGACAGGAAATGAGATGATGAACAGTCTGAATTTTTCCCCACCACGACCATGGCGATGGGAAGGAAGCCATGATCTGAACACGTCTGAGACTGTGCAGGTCATGTCAGGTCATGACTCATTAACACTGAAGAGTTTTATAGAGAGGCTAGTCGGCGTTATATTAGACAAGGCCAATAGCCACACTCCTCATTATATACAGCACTATAGAATGTAGAATGCTGCTAGAGGCATAGAGACGGCCTAGACAGTCCTCCATATTCTGAAGCATTAGGCTATCCATTATCGGAGGAACACATCACGCCCTCGCAAACTGAGGTTTCAACCCCACTCCCTCACGTAATGTTAACTGTGCTGTCACAGAATAACATGACACATGGAGCCCCTCCCGGGAGTCACATGACTGACAGAAGGGTCATCCAACCAGGGTCATCACACTGCTCCCCTCAGGTACTGTAGCCCATGGACAGCACAGCACAGTCCTGCCCGTTGGGCGAGGGGGGGGGGCGTCTGAATCTAACGACATTGAATCAATACAGTCATCCATCATGCTAAGTGACAGGGTGACACTTTAACGGGGACTTCAGGGCTCTCCTGTGGTGCCTGCTTACTGTCTGATGAGAGCAGGTCAGATGACAGGGACGGACGTATTAGGATCATCCAAGGCCTGGGTTATGGGGACACGCTTTACAGTGCAATGCATTGGCCATAGACAAGAGTAACTATAGTGACAGTAGAATAACCCATCTAGGAATAACTGTAATTTTCCTATTTGATAATTACACTGTAATTAGTACACTGTAATTAGTACACTGTAATTAGTACACTGTAATATAAAGTGTTACCATCTATTCTGTACCTGTCCAAAATGAGCGAGTCTATATTTTTTCTATGGGGTTCATATGTGGACAAACCTGTTTTACTTGCCTCAAACTTTTGACTGATATATGGATGTGTTTGTGTTCTTGACGTTTTCAATCCAAATTATTGTTACCCTCTCCTTTGGTACTTATATAGAAAAACAATTCAAACCCACCTGCTTATAGGCTCGGTGGAAGATCTATACGTTGTGTCATAGAGTGATGATGTATGGATAGGATTTATAGGCCTGCTGGATTTTATATGTGATGGATTTATGTGGATTGAATAACTTTGAATTACAGTACAACACTCCACATGCCTACAATATGACATCATCAGCATACTGCAAGTTGATATTCACGTAATAATAAGGAATTCCCATCGACCACACCCACAAATTGGGGAAAACAAATGTTCTTTCCCTTTGACCCCCATTGTAAAAGAGTCAACCTCGTCGTCAATTTTATTGTTATGCCAAAAATAACAAAACATTCCATAAAGCTGTTGTGTTGTTTAATGTAACCATGTCAAATACCCCGACCTACGGTTCACAATGCTCTCACCTAGGGAAGTAGAGCAAGAAGCTTTGAAGTGGGAAAGTGGCAAATGTGGGGACCTGGTGTTCAACTACACGTAACTATGTGTGTGGAAAACATTTCATCACATTTGAGACATTTATTTATTTATTTTATTGAATTTTACCCCCTTTTTTCGTGGTATCCAATTGCTAGTAGTTACTATCTTGTCTCATCGCTACAACTCCCGTATGGGCTCGGGAGGGATGAAGGTCAAAGCTATGCTTCCTCCGAAACACAACCCAACCAAGCCGCACTGCTTCTTAACACAGCGCGCCTCCAACCCGGAAGCCAGCCGCACCAATGTGCCGGAGGAAACACCGTGCACCTGGTTAGCGTGCACTGCTCCCGGCCCGCCACAGGAGTCGCTAGTGCGTGATGAGACAAGGATATCCCTACCGGCAAAAACCTCCCTAACCCGGACGACGCTAGGCCAATTGTGCGTCGCCCCATGGACCTCCCGGTCACGGCTGGCTGCGACAGTCTCTGGTGGCACAGCTAGCACTGCAATGCAGTGCCCTAGACCACTGCGCCACCCGGGAGGCCACAGTTAAGACATTTAACTTGTAGCACTATAGTCCAATTGTTTGTGTTGTTGGAGTTGGCTAGCTTAATGCTCCGGTCGGTAGCTAGGTAGCACTCACTCACATGGCTGCTGTCACCATCTTGAAAAGGGGCATAAGGGAAGCAATACAATATGATGGTTTTCTAAGTAGTGAGAAGGCTCAGGAGCAGGCAATGTTGAAAAGGAATCTTTAGACATGTTGGAATTTTCTTAAATGTGGTTTTATAACTAAACTGACTAAAACAAGCTGACAACAAGAAAATTGTGTTTGAAAAAGCTTAAGTTTTTGCTGTGAGCCAATGGGTTAATCTAGGACACTACAGGGTGTTTTCACCACGGGCGGTTGGGGCCATACCGACTGGGACTATATTTTCTAATTGTCTGGCTCTCCTAAAATATCTCTTCTAGTAATCTAACATAGGTTTTTAGAAACTCTCCCACTGTATTTCTGTCATACAGAATCTTCTTAGGGTAGGTTCCCTTATATCAAGCATGAGACTGAGTGTTTAACATGAATGAGCGTATCACATAAAACGGGTAATATCTGAAAATGTAGCTAGCTAGACTTTCTCACCCGTTTACATCATCGATGGACGCGTTGCCTGTCGGATACCATGGTTGCCCTTAGTTTGAAAATGTAATGCAGAGACAGGTGTTTCTCCATCTCTTTAGCTATCATACTTAAATTCTACTGAATTCAAAACTCGCTCCTCCAGAAACTGGAGAGCATACACGTAATGTTAGCTAGCGAGCCAGCCACTAATGTTAGCTAGCGAGCCAGCCAACTAATGTTAGCTAGTGAGCCAGCCAGCTAATGTTAGCTAGCGAGCCAGCCAGCTAATGTTAGCTAGCGAGCCAGCCAGCTAATGTTAGCTAGCGAGCCAGCCAGCTAATGTTAGCTAGCTAACAGTACACTTTAACTTGACATTATGCAGTTTTACTACGTGATACATTAAAATTAAAAAAGCTGCGTTAGAAATGATTACCTGGACATACTGACCAGCTAAAATAGACAAAAGGGTGCTATATGGCAGACCAATCCAAACTCATCTCTCGGCATGTCCAGCCCACTCGTTATCTCAGTCATTGCTAGCGGGAAGGTTGCGTTTTATTTTCTGTGGCTAAACCAACTAGGCTTTTAGTTTAGAACCACACACACACCTACTCTGCATCTCACAAAGACACAGTGGTTGGAACCAAAAAACGCAAATTTGGACTCCTCGGACCAAAGGACAGATTTCCACAGGTCTAATGTCCAATGCTCGTGTTTCTTGGCCCAAACAAGTCTCTTCTTATTATTGGTGTACTTTAGTAGCAGTTTGTATGCAGCAATTTGACCATGATGGCCTGATTCATGCAGTCTCCTGTGAACAGTTGATGTTGAGATGTGTCTGTTACTTGAACTCTGTGAAGTGAACTTTCAAAGTTCTTGACATTTTCCAGATTGATTGACCTTCATGTCTTAAAGAAATGACAGATTGTCGTTTTTCTTACCAAATAGGGCTATATTCTGTTTGCCAACCCTACCTTGTCACAACACAACCGATTGGCTCAAATGCATTAAGAATGAAATAAATTCCACTGTTTAACTTTTAACAAGGCACACCTGTTAATTGAAATGCATTCCAGGTGACTACCTCATGAAGCTGGTTGAGAGAATGCCATGAGTGTGCAAAGCTGTCATGAAGTCAAAGGGAGGCTAATTTGAAGAATCTGAAATATTAAATATATTTTGATTTGTTTAACACTTTTTTTGGTTACTACATGATTCCATGTGTTATTTCACAGTGTTGATGTCTTCACTATTATTCTACAATGTAGAAAATAGTAAAAACAAAGAAAAGCCCTTGAATGAGTATAGTTGGTGTCCCAACCTTTGACTGGTGACAGACAGACAGACAGACAGACAGACAGACAGACAGACGGACGGACGGACGGACGGACGGACGGAGACAGACAGACGGACAGGACGGACGGACGGACAAACAGACGGGTAGACGGAAAGATAGATAGATGGAATGATGGATAGATGGAAGGAAGGATAGATATATGTGTGTGTGTGTGATGGGATGGGATGTATAGACAATATGTACAGTATATGGATAGAATATGAAGTATATCTGAAGAAAAATATACACTACTGTTCATAAGTTTGGAGTCACTTAGAAGTGTCCTTGTTTTGAAAGAAAAGCACATTTGTGATCCATTAAAATAACATAATATTGATCAGGAATACAGGGTACACATAGTTAATGTTGTAAAATAGTATTGTAGCTGGAAAAGGCTGGTTGGAATATCTACATAGGCATACAGAGGCCCATTATCTGCAACCATCACTCCTGTGTTCCAATGGCACGTTGTGTTAGCTAATCCAAGTCTATCATTTTAAAGGGCTAATTGATCATTAGAAAACCCTTTTGCAATTATGTTAGCACAGCTGAAAACTGTTGTTCTGATTAAAGAAGCAGCTGGCCTTCTTTAGACTAGTTGAGTATCTGGAGCATCAGCATTTGTGGGTTCGATTACAGGCTCAAAATGGCCAGAAACAAAGAACTTTCTTCTGAAACTCGTCAGTTTATTCATGTTCTGAGAAATGAAGGCTATTCCAAGCGAGAATTGCCAAGAAACTGAAGATCTCGTACAACGCTGTGTACAACTCCCTTCACAGAACAGCACAAACTGGCTCTAACCAGAATAGAAAGAGGAGTGGGGGGCCCCGGTGCACAACTGAGCAAGAAGACAAGTACATTAGAGTGTCTAGTTTGAGAAACAGAGGCCTCAAAAGTCCTCAAGTGGCAGCTTCATTAAATAGTACCTGCAAAACAGCAGTCTCAACGTCAACAGTGAAACGGCGATTCCGGGATGCTGGCCTTCTAGGCAGAGTTGCAAAGAAAAAGCCATATCTCAGACTGGCCAATAAAAATAAAAGATTAAGATGGGCAAAAAAAACACAGATACTGGACGGAGGAACTCTGCCTAGAAGGCCAGCTTCCCGGAGTCGCCTCTTCACTGTTGACGTTGAAACTGCTGTTTTGCGGGTGGTTACTGATAACGGGCCTTTGTACACCTATGTAGATATTCCATAAAAAATCTGCCGTTTCTAGCTAGAAAAGTCATTTACAACATTATTAACAATGTCTACCTGTTTTTCTTATACATTTTGTGTCATTTTAATGGGCAAAAAATGTGCTTTTCTTTCAAAAACAAGGACATTTCTAAGTGACCCTTAACTTTGAATGGTAGTGTATGTACAGTAATTGTACACACAGGATGGCCTTCCCTAGAATACAGTATATACATATGAAGTGGGTAAAACAGGATGGCCTTCACTAGAATACTGTATATACATATGAAGTGGGTAAAACAGGATGGCCTTCACTAGAATACAGTATATACATATGAAGTGGGTAAAACAGGATGGCCTTCACTAGAATACAGTATATACATATGAAGTGGGTAAAACAGGATGGCCTTCACTAGAATACTGTATATAGTATATACATATGAAGTGGGTAAAACAGGATGGCCTTCACTAGAATACAGTATATACATATGAAGTGGGTAAAACAGGATGGCCTTCACTAGAATACAGTATATACATATGAAGTGGGTAAAACAGGATGGCCTTCACTAGAATACAGTATATACATATGATACTGTATATACATATGAAGTGGGTAAAACAGGATGGCCTTCACTAGAATACAGTATATACATATGAAGTGGGTAAAACAGGATGGCCTTCACTAGAATACAGTATATACATATGAAGTGGGTAAAACAGGATGGCCTTCACTAGAATACAGTATATACATATGAAGTGGGTAAAACAGGATGGCCTTCACTAGAATACAGTATATACATATGAAGTGGGTAAAACAGGATGGCCTTCACTAGAATACAGTATATACATATGAAGTGGGTAAAACAGGATGGCCTTCACTAGAATACAGTATATACATATGAAGTGGGTAAAACAGGATGGCCTTCACTAGAATACAGTATATACATATGAAGTGGGTAAAACAGGATGGCCTTCACTAGAATACAGTATATACATATGAAGTGGGTAAAACAGCATGCTCACTGATCCATGTCTTAAGGCTTCTAAGGTTTTTCCCTGTGGAAGACAGACCACAAGGGCATTTCAACGTGTAAATAACATTGGTGGACATGCAGGTCATTTCAACCCTTGATCTTAAATCTTTGTATGTAAACATTATTAAAGTGACCAGTGTTCCATTATTAATTGATCAGTGTTCCATGACTATGTACATAGGTCAGCAACCTCTAAGGTGAATGGTAGAGTAACCGGGTGGTAGCCGTCTAGTGGCGTTGACTAAAGTTCAGGTAAAAGTGGATGATTGGGATGCACATCGGTGTTTGTGCTTCTGAACAAATCCTAGGGAAACAAATATGGAACGTGGATGTCCATTTTGCCAAGCAATCATGTTTTTATTTGTTTATATGTGTGCTGGGTGGATGGAAGTGCCTAATTCACTTTGATTGGGGTTTACGGTCAATGAATGATGAGTATTTGTGAAAATGCTACCGGTTGTCCTTCGGCAGACGCTGGTTGGCTAGCTGCCATCCGAGCTGGCCCCTGTCTAATTTCCCCCTGGCGATGTGGCTGCATGTTGATTCATTTGACTTTGTTTTCGTCTAGTGGTACTTTGAGTAGTGGGACAAATAGCGTACTTCATACTGCCAGTTAACTCTCTAAATCATACGCTAGCCTAGTATCATGACTAGGAGGGAGTGGATATGATGTTAGACCACAATGTTAGATTGGTGATCAAGTCTCATGTTAAATAAAGGTGAAATAAAAAGCTTGAGTGTACACAAACACACACAGATGCTTGCACACACACACACACACACGCACCCACACATGCACGCAAATACACACACACACACACACACACACCAGTGGAGGCTCACTGAGGACCATCCTCCTCAGTGAATTTCATAAAAATAAAAGAGTAAAACATTATAAAAATGATCCCAACTTCTTAAGTAGTACTTTCAAGTATTTTTACTCATGTACTTTACACCACTGCAGCTACCCATACTTGGTATTTTCAATGGTGATATTTGATCTTTTCCACCCCGTCCAGTTGGTGGCGTTGTTGCACTACCTTTTTGTTTTCTACAAGCCATAAAAACACCAGTGAGGAAGAAAAAAATAACAAACCATGTCTGTCTTGTTGAGCTTTGATACAGATTTTCTACCTGATAGCAGTGGAGGCTCCTCAGGGGAGAAAGGGGAGGACCATGCTCAGTGAATTTTTAAAAAGTATGAAGGTCTACTGTAACGTCAACAGGTGTAACCGGAGGAGAGCTAGCTTCCGTCCTCCTCTGGGTACATTGACTTCAATATAAAACCTTGGAGGCTCATGGTTCCCTCCTCCTTCCATAGACTTACACAGTCATTATTACAACTTCCGGAGGACATCCTCCAACCTATCAGAGCTCTTGCAGCATGACCTGACATGTTGTCCAGCCAATCAGAGAATGAATGTAGTACTGAACGTATTACCTACAGCTAGCTAGCACTGCAGTGCATAAAATGTGATAAGTAGTTGATTCACAGAGAGAGAAAGACAATAACTGATTTCTTCAAAAATGAAGGAGAAGTATGAGAGAGATAGCTAGATAGAGTGAGAGAAAGAGAGAGCGAGATATTGCTATATTTCAGGGGGGGGTTCACTTTCACTTAGCTACTTAGCTAGCAAAAGCAGCTAACTAGCTAGTTTAACCTACTGAAACACCCGGCTCAAACAGAGGGATGCTATGTTAGCTAGCTGGCTATGACTATCCAACACAACACTGGAACTCTTCAGAGTCAAGGTAAGCTTTTGGTTTTACTAATTTATTGCCATGGGGCCCGCCGGTGCTAGACTGCCTACTGACTGTACACTGGAATGTTACTGTATGATTGTAGCGGTTTTACTAACGTGTTAGTTCTATTAGCTATGTTGACTATGATGTTGGATTAGCTAATATGGGGACAACGATGTAGGCTGTGTTGTACAGGTTATGATATGGTTTGGCTTGTGAAGGTTTTATCGCCTGTGGTCACATACAGCTGATGTGTTGTGCATTGAAGTCCACAAGTGAAGGGAAAAGGTGAGAAGAGGAGAGCGCATAGATGCGAGAAGGAATACAGATGTGGCTGTTATGAAAGAGAATCTTGTGATCATGGGTGTATTCATTCCCGCTGATTCTGTTGTGAAATGTTTCTTAAACAGAAGCAAACGAAACAAAACGGGAATAAACATACCTGAATTTGTCCAAAAGAAACTCTTGTTTGCATGTGTTAGGCTAATGAGGCAACAGTGTCCATGTGTCACTGTCTGTTACCTTAAGCTTTTCTCTCGACCTGTGTGCACCTACGATGTAAACTTTCATTCATAGGCTGGGTTGTAGCAACCTCATGATGGGTAAAGGAAGAATTTGAGTATCATGTAGTAGCCTAAACCTATCGATGTTACATTCAACTGGTTGAATGGAATATGAATGAGAGTCATCCAATATGCTGAAATAGAAATAAGACTGCTGAAAAAAATCATCCTACCTCATCTGCACCGACCGCCATTGACACACACACACACACACACACACACACACACACACACACACACACACACACACACACACACACACACACACACACACACACACACACACACACACACACACACACACACACACACACACACACACACAGAGTGACTGAAACTACATTTTCAAACGTCAAGCATGTCTCTTCGTATCAGATCTCTGGGGAAATTATAATGTCACAAGGAACATTAGTCCACTTCTAAAATGGTGGCTCTCGACTCTAATGCAGGGCTGGGAAATTATTTTCCACGGTGAGGGACACATTACAATATATTTTTTGCCATTGCAGGCCAGAATCATAGCATATAAGATTATACATCATATATATATTTTTTACCTTTATTTACCTTTATATAACTAGTCATTTTCAGCCTAGGAGCAGTGGGTTAACAGCCTTGTCAGCTCAGGGATTTGATCTTGCAACCTTTCAGTTACTGGTCCAATGCTCTAACCACTAGGCTATCTGCTGGTTTCTAGTCCAACGCTCTAACCACTAGGCTATCTGCTGGTTTCTAGTCCAACGCTCTAACCACTAGGCTATCTGCTGGTTTCTAGTCCAACGCTCTAACCACTAGGCTATCTGCTGGTTTCTAGTCCAACGCTCTAACCACTAGGCTATCTGCTGGTTTCTAGTCCAACGCTCTAACCACTAGGCTATCTGCTGGTTACTCCAACGCTCTAACCACTAGGCTATCTGCTGGTTACTAGTCCAACGCTCTAACCACTAGGCTACCTGCCACCCCATGACAGTGACTGTGTTGACAGATATATCTACTGTAAATCATGTCCAGATGTACTACTTATTTTACTTTTTTAACATGCACAGAAATAAACCACATCCATGTTCTCCTTTTGGTAGGTATTTTCATTATTCAACATGCAATGAACTACATCGGAAGGAAAAGTACCCTGTGCATTCAGCACCACGGACAGATGCATTCAGCACCACGGACAGATGCATTCAGCACCACGGACAGATGCATTCAGCACCACGGACAGATGCATTCAGCACCACGGACAGATGCATTCAGCACCACGGACAGATGCATTCAGCACCACGGACAGATGCATTCAGCACCACGGACAGAACTCTTGTTAACGGGTATGCAAGAAAACACAAGAAAGATAGAGAGCTCAACATTACATTTAAACTAGTCAATCAGTGTGAGGAGTGAAGTCTCTGATGGGCATTGACTAGAGCAGTGAAGTCAGGTATAGTTTATGACATTGCTATGCGCAGGATTGGTGAGAGTCAGTAAGAGATGATCTGTGCCTTGACTTGTTATATTTCATCAATGAAAAGTACAAACATCTTCTGAGCATGACTCCTAATCTTTGGAAAGTTTTGTTCATTGAGAGATGCATAGAACCTCGTCAGTGACATTGTTTTGAATAGTTCTCCAATCACTGCATCAGACTGAAGATCAATAAGCTTAAGTTGCAGGTCAGTGGGAGCATTATCCACATTGAAGGTGAAAGGAGAGGAAACCAACAGCATGTCATTTTCCAACACTGTGAAATCCTCAAAATGATGAGAAAACTCACCGTTCAAAGCATACAGCAGCGAGGTATACTTCTCCTGCTGATGATCTGAAAAGGAACAGACTAGTAGTGTCAGAAGGTCATCTGATAGGGAACAGACTAGTAGTGTCAGAAGATGGGTGAGATTGTTGTCATCTGATAGGGAACAGACTAGTAGTGTCAGAAGGTCATCTGATAGGGAACAGACTAGTAGTGTCAGAAGGTCATCTGATAGGGAACAGAGTGTCAGAAGGTCATCTGATAGGGAACAGACTCAGAAGGTCATCTGTGTCAGAAGGTCATCTGATAGGGAACAGACTAGTAGTGTCAGAAGGTCATCTGATAGGGAACAGAGTAGTGTCAGGTCATCTGATAGGGAACAGACTAGTAGTGTCAGAAGGTCATCTGATAGGGAACAGACTAGTAGTGTCAGAAGGTCATCTGATAGGGAACAGACTAGTAGTGTCAGAAGGTCATCTGATAGGGAACAGACTAGTAGTGTCAGAAGGTCATCTGATAGGGAACAGACTAGTAGTGTCAGAAGGTCATCTGATAGGGAACAGACTAGTAGTGTCAGAAGGTCATCTGATAGGGAACAGACTAGTAGTGTCAGAAGGTCATCTGATAGGGAACAGACTAGTAGTGTCAGAAGGTCATCTGATAGGGAACAGACTAGTAGTGTCAGAAGGTCATCTGATAGGGAACAGACTAGTAGTGTCAGAAGGTCATCTGATAGGGAACAGACTAGTAGTGTCAGAAGTCATCTGGAACAGACTAGTAGTTGTTGTCATCTGATAGGGAACAGACTAGTAGTGTCAGAAGGTCATCTGATAGGGAACAGACTAGTAGTAGTCATCTGATAGGGAACAGAAGTAGTGTCAGAAGGTCATCTGATAGGGAACAGACTAGTAGTGTCAGAGGTCATCTGATGGAACAGACTAGTAGTGTCAGAAGGTCATCTGATAGGGAACAGACTAGTAGTGTCAGAAGGTCATCTGATAGGGAACAGACTAGTAGTGTCAGAAGGTCATCTGATAGGGAACAGACTAGTAGTGTCAGTCATCTGATAGGGAACAGACTAGTAGTGTCAGAAGGTCATCTGATAGGGAACAGACTAGTAGTGTCAGAAGGTCATCATAGGGAACAGACTGAGGTCATCTGGGAACAGACTAGTAGTGTCAGAAGGTCATCTGATAGGGAACAGACTAGTAGTGTCAGAAGGTCATCTGATAGGGAGACTAGTAGTTCAGAAGGTCATCTGATAGGGAACAGACTAGTAGTGTCAGAAGGTCATCTGATAGGGAACAGACTAGTAGTGTCAGAAGGTCATCTGATAGGGAACAGACTAGAGATTGTTGTCATCTGATAGGGAACAGACTAGTAGTGTCAGAAGGTCATCTGATAGGGAACAGACTAGTAGTGTCAGAAGGTCATCTGATAGGGAACAGACTAGTAGTGTCAGAAGGTCATCTGATAGGGAACAGACTAGTAGTGTCAGAAGGTCATCTGATAGGGAACAGACTAGTAGTGTCAGAAGGTGGGTGAGATTGTTGTCATCTGATAGGGAACAGACTAGTAGTTTCAGAAGGTCATCTGATAGGGAACAGACTAGGTCATCTGTGTACAGAAGGTCATCTAGGGAACAGACTAGTGTTCAGTCAAGGTCTGTGAGATTGTTGTCATCTGATAGGGAACAGACTAGTAGTGTTGTCATCTGATAGGGAACAGACTAGTAGTGTCAGAAGGTCATCTGATAGGGAACAGACTAGTAGTGTCAGAAGGTCATCTGATAGGGAACAGACTAGTAGTGTCAGAAGGTCATCTGATAGGGAACAGACTAGTAGTGTCAGAAGGTGGGGAACAGACTTGTTGTCATCTGATAGGGAACAGACTAGTAGTGTCAGAAGGTCATCTGATAGGGAACAGACTAGTACAGAAGGTCATCTGATAGGGAACAGACTAGTAGTGTCAGAAGGTCATCTGATAGGGAACAGACTAGTAGTGTCAGAAGGTGGGTGAGATTGTTGTCATCTGATAGGGAACAGACTAGTAGTGTCAGAAGGTCATCTGATAGGGAACAGACTAGTAGTGTCAGAAGGTCATCTGATAGGGAACAGACTAGTAGTGTCAGAAGGTCATCTGATAGGGAACAGACTAGTAGTGTCAGAAGGTGGGTGAGATTGTTGTCATCTGATAGGGAACAGACTAATAGTGTCAGAAGGTGGGTGTGATTGTTGTCATCTGATAGGGAACAGACTAGTAGTGTCAGAAGGTCATCTGATTGGGAACAGACTAGTAGTGTCAGAAGATGGTAGTGTCAGATTGTTGTCATCTGATAGGGAACAGACTAGTAGTGTCAGAAGGTCATCTGATAGGGAACAGACTAGTAGTGTCAGAAGGTCATCTGATCTGATAGGGAACAGACTAGTAGTGTCAGAAGGTACTAGGGAACAGACTTAGTGTCATCTGATAGGGAACAGACTAGTAATTGTTGTCATCTGATTGGGAACAGACTAGTAGTGTCAGAAGGTCATCTGATAGGGAACAGACTAGTAGTGTCGGGAAGATGGGTGAGATTGTTGTCATCTGATAGGGAACAGACTAGTAGTGTCAGAAGGTCATCTGATTGGGAACAAGAGGCTCCCACGCTGAGGTCTGTCCAACGCTGGTCCGACCAAGCTGACTCCACACTCCAAGACTGCTTCCATCACGTGGACTGGGATATGTTTCGTATTGCGTCAGTTAACAATATTGACGAATACGCTGATTCGGTGTGCGAGTTCATTAGAACGTGCGTTGAAGATGTCGTTCCCATAGCAACGATTAAAACATTCCCTAACCAGAAACCGTGGATTGATGGCAGCATTCGCGTGAAACTGAAAGCGCGAACCACTGCTTTTAATCAGGGCAAGGTGTCTGGTAACATGACCGAATACAAACAGTGCAGCTATTCCCTCCGCAAGGCTATCAAACAAGCTAAGCGTCAGTACAGAGACAAAGTAGAATCTCAATTCAACGGCTCAGACACAAGAGGCATGTGGCAGGGTCTGCAGTCTCAGTCACAGACCAGGATGTCTGGCTCCCAGGCAGACTAAATAACTTTTTTGCCCGCTTTGAGGACAATACAGTGCCACTGACACGGCCTGCAACGAAAACATGCGGTCTCTCCTTCACTGCAGCCGAGGTGAGTAAGACATTTAAACGTGTTAACCCTCGCAAGGCTGCAGGCCCAGACGGCATCCCCAGCCGCGCCCTCAGAGCATGCGCAGACCAGCTGGCCGGTGTGTTTACGGACATATTCAATCAATCCCTATACCAGTCTGCTGTTCCCACATGCTTCAAGAGGGCCACCATTGTTCCTGTTCCCAAGAAAGCTAAGGTAACTGAGCTAAATGACTACCGCCCCGTAGCACTCACTTTCGTCATCATGAAGTGCTTTGAGAGACTAGTCAAGGACCACCTCCACCCTACCTGACACCCTAGACCCATTCCAATTTGCTTACCGCCCAAATAGGTCCACAGACGATGCAATCTCAACCACACTGCACACTGCCCTAACCCATCTGGACAAGAGGAATACCTATGTGAGAATGCTGTTCATCGACTACAGCTCGACATTCAACACCATAGTACCCCCAAAGCTCGTCATCAAGCTCGAGACCCTGGGTCTCGACCCCGCCCTGTGCAACTGGGTACTGGACTTCCTGACGGGCCGCCCCCAGGTGGTGAGGGTAGGCAACAACATCTCCTCCCCGCTGATCCTCAACACTGGGGCCCCACAAGGGTGCGTTCTGAGCCCTCTCCTGTACTCCCTGTTCACCCACGACTGCGTGGCCACGCACGCCTCCAACTCAATCATCAAGTTTGCGGACGACACAACAGCGGTAGGCTTGATTACCAATAACGACGAGACGGCCTACAGGGAGGAGGTGAGGGCCCTCGGAGTGTGATGTCAGGAAAATAACCTCACACTCAACGTCAACAAAACTAAGGAGATGATTGTGGACTTCAGGAAACAGCAGATGGAACACCCCCCTATCCACATCGATGGAACAGTAGTGGAGAGGGTAGCAAGTTTTAAGTTCCTCGGCATACACATCACAGACAAACTGAATTGGTCCACTCACACAGACAGCATCGTGAAGAAGGCGCAGCAGCGCCTCTTCAACCTCAGGAGGCTGAAGAAATTCGGCTTGTCACCAAAAGCACTCACAAACTTCTACAGATGCACAATCGAGAGCATCCTGGCGGGCTGTATCACCGCCTGGTACGGCAACTGCTCCGCCCTCAACCGTAAGGCTCTCTAGAGGGTAGTGAGGTCTGCACAACGCATCACCGGGGGCAAACTACCTGCCCTCCAGGACACCTACACCACCCGATGCTACAGGAAGGCCATAAAGATCATCAAGGACATCAACCACCCGAGCCACTGCCTGTTCACCCCGCTATCATCCAGAAGGCGAGGTCAGTACAGGTGCATCAAAGCTGGGACCGAGAGACTGAAAAACAGCTTCTATCTCAAGGCCATCAGACTGTTAAACAGCCACCACTAACATTGAGTGGCTGCTGCCAACACACTGACACTGACACTGACTCAACTCCAGCCACTTTAATAATGGGAATTGATGGGAAATGATGTAAATATATCACTAGCCACTTTAAACAATGCTACCTTATATAATGTTACTTACCCTACATTATTCATCTCATATGCATACGTATATACTGTACTCTATATCATCGACTGCATCCTTATGTAATAGATGTATCACTAGCCACTTTAACTATGCCACTTTGTTTACATACTCATCTCATATGTATATACTGTACTCGATACCATCTACTGTATCTTGTCTATGCTGCTCTGTACCATCACTCATTCATATATCTTTATGTACATATTCTTTATCCCCTTACACTGTGTATAAGACAGTAGTTTTGGAATTGTTAGTTAGATTACTTGTTGGTTATTACTGCATTGTCGGAACTAGAAGCACAAGCATTTCGCTACACTCGCATTAACATCTGCTAACCATGTGTATGTGACAAATAAAATTTTGATTTGATTTGATTTTGATTTGATTTGATTTTAATTTGAATAGCAAATCCATTTTTTCAAAACTTTACTATCGCAAATTCTTTATGTGATCTAAGCATGATTCCGCAGGCCTTATTGAATCAGGGCGTGGGCCGCATATGGCCCCTAGGCCGGCCTTTGCCCAGGCCTGATCTAATGGGTCCTGGTGATGTTGTCAAGTTGTCGCAGGAAGGTCTACTCTGGCTGACTTGGTGGTGAGCCTGTAGAATACAGAGATATCAGGACTGCACAATATCCCTGTGACAGCCAATCACCCAGAGATCAGGCCTTCAGAATATCCTCTGTGACAGCCAATCACCCAGAGAGATCAGGCCTTCAGAATATCCTCTGTGACAGCCAATCACCCAGAGAGATCAGGCCTTCAGAATATCCTCTGTGACAGCCAATCACCCAGAGAGATCAGGCCTTCAGAATATACTCTGTGACAGCCAATCACCCAGAGATCAGGCCTTCAGAATATCCTCTGTGACAGCCAATCACCCAGAGAGATCAGGCCTTCAAAATATCCTCTGTGACAGCCAATCACCCAGAGAGATCAGGCCTTCAGAATATCCTCTGTGACAGCCAATCACCCAGCGAGATCAGGCTTTCAGAATATCCTCTGTGACAGCCAATCATCTCGCACCCTCAGACATCCCCTCTCATTAAAGAAAAATCACTCTCTGACTGCGCAGCTCTGACATGCCCTCTCATTACAGAACAATCCCTCTCTGACTGCACAGCTCTGGAGATGACAGGAGACACACACATTAGAACTCAGTGAAATCTAAAACTGTGTGCACACACACACCACACACACAAGAGCAAGAGCAAGCACACTGTACTTTTTGGTCCCAAGCGACTATTGTGACAGTGGGACACAGTGTGATGGAGAGGACCTCTGTAACGGCGTTGATTACGTTTGATTTCCCCCGAGACATCAATCACTAGTCGAGGGAGATGATTGTTATAATAAACAGGGCTGGTGTCAAGCAAAGTTATGGTTTCTCTGAACATCACAAATGGCTTTTCTGTCACATGCAAGTGACTATGTCTGTATATCACCAAACAGATTCATCTTAATTGTCTCAGTATTCAGATGAGGATGGAGATAGAAGCAGATGCATATTACATGATTGGAGTACGGTAAAATGTACAGTAACATCAGAAAGAAATACAGTACTCTACAAATGATGTAGTTTTACAACAGTGCATATTTTGTTTATTGTAGATGTTTCTTCCTCATAACTCCTACTTATGTGTGGATGTTATGGGGTTCCAGAGGCCTTGGACAACGAACGACTCCATTACAGTCCATATGCCTCATCAATGTAAAAATTCCAATAGCACCTTTTCCATTCACTCCTCAGTGATGGGGTTGTGCCTTACCTGCCAATTAATATGAAACTCTCCACCCACAACACCTATAAATATACATGGACAGTGAAAAGCAAACAGGCTGATGTCAGCTGCAGCACAGAACCTCCATGCTGGTATTTACCGTGCACATACGCATCGCGTTACCAAAGCATATTTATTTATTTCTGGGCATTAGCATATTGCACACCCGCTGACAGGCCAGATAACATGCATTTTCATAGCAGTAGTATTGATTGCACCGCGCACCTCCAAGTGGGGCGACTGCCAAGCAAAGGAATGTTAGCTGGAGACAGTACAGTCTCTCTGTCTCTGTCTCTGTCTCTGTCTCTGTCTCTCTCTCTGTCTCTCTCTCTCTCTCTCTCTCTCTCTCTCTCTCTCTCTCTCTCTCCATTGCTCTCTCTCTCTCTGTGTGTTAATTTCAAAATTATCAAAGGGATCAAAGCCAAGGCATGACATTAACATGTTTGAACCTTAAACCAGTTCTTAAAGCCATATGGCAGCCTGAGCCAGAAAGCTGGATTTTAATGTGAATATTTATTAATTCAGGGGGTGATGTATGGCCATTGGGATTAGAGGGGGATGAGAATATTTTAAAATGTGATGCCAGAGGGAGAATATGCGGTAATATAGTCTCTTTCAGTACAACAGGCCACATCATTGTTCCCCTGGTTTGAAAACTACCCAGCAATTTCCACACTCCTGTAATATCAAGTGAACTTGTGAAACAGGGCATAAGAACTTCCACTAATATTATTTCAGCCTAACAAGTTTTTGACAATGTTGTAATGGTGTTAGTGGTAAGCAAGCTCAGTTCTTCAGGTTGTTCTGAAGACAACGCAATCTTTCTACCTTGTACAGTCATTTGCCAAGTTCCAACTGAGGATAGACCCTGAACGAAAGAAAAAACTAGGACATCTGAGGACATCTGAGGTAAAACCCCTCTAAAACTCAGACATCTGAGGTAAAACTCCTCTAAAACTAGGACATCTGAGGTAAAACCCCTCTATAACTAGGACATCTGAGGTAAAACCCCTCTAAAACTCAGACATCTGAGGTAAAACCCCTCTAAAACTCAGACATCTGAGGTAAAACCCCTCCTCTAAAACTTGGACATCTGAGGTAAAACTCCTCTTTAACAAGAACATCTGTGGTAAAACTCCTTCTCTAAATCTTCCCTCCTCTTAGGAGCTAGATAAAGTGAAAGGGGAAATGGCCTGTAATTTCAAATGACATTTGAGCAGAGACGGGACATATTTGGTCTAATTGGGACTGAGAGACATTTCACTGATTGGATTGAACGCATCAGAGTCTGGACATAATGACTCTACTACAATGTCAAAGGGAGAAGGCATCTGCTGCTCAGAGGTCCTGCTAATCAATGGAGGGAAAAGTCCAGAATGATGTCAGTATCAGAGGTTGTTCACATTGTGCGCTTACCAAAACGGGAGTCATTCCTCGCTCTGAATTGACTTTCTAGAGGAATCAATTGAGCTTTAATGAGTGGAGACTTTTTTTCCCCACTTGAGCGTTAAATGCCTTTTATAGTTGGAATGGAATGATCAGTTTATGCCTGTGTCCTTATTTGAAAGACACATGAACACACTCATCAAATAAAATAAAATACAATGTTATTGGTTGTGTACACTTATTTTGCAGATGTTATCCCAGGTGCAGCGTAATGCTTATGTTCCTAGCTCCAACAGCACAGTAATAACTAACAATACAAAACAATACACACAAATCCCCAAAATAAAAATTAAGATATCAAGAAATATTAGGACGAGAAATGTCAGACTCATTCAAGGGTTTATGGTTATTTTTAATTATTTTATATATTGTAGAACAGTAGTGAAGACGTCCAAACTATGAAATAACACAAATGGAATCATGTAGTAACCAAAAAAGAGTTAAACAAATCTAAATATATTTAATATTTGAGATTCTTCAAAGTAGCCACCCGTTGCCTTGATTACAGATTTGCACACTCTAGGCATTCTCTCAACCAGATTCACCTGGAATTATTTTCCAACAGTCTTGAAGGAGTTCCCACATATGCTGAGCACATGTTGGCTGCTTCTCAATTGGGTTGAGGTCGGGTGATTGTGGAGGCAAGGTCATCTGACGCAGCACTCCATCACTTGGTCAAATAGGTCAAATAGCCCTCACACAGCCTGGAGGTGTATTGGGTCATTGTCCTGTTGAAAAATAAATTATAGTCTCAATAAGCGCAAAACAGATGGGATGGCGTATTGCTGCAGAATGCTGTGGTAGCCATGCTGGTTTGTCACGACTCCCCTTCCTGTTCGGGTTGCGCTCGGCGGTCGTCGTCACCGACCTACTAGCTGCCACTGATCCTTTCCCCCCCTTGTCTGTTTAGTTAGGTTAATTGGTTGGGCTTTATTATCCAGCCGGCCCGCCTGCTGGGTGTGCGGGATTATTTTCTGGGTACTATTGTGCACGACTGTAAGTCACGCTTGTCCGTGGATGTGTGTTTTTCTGGACTGTTTAGTTCCCCGTGTTTTGGGGCATTTGTTCGGGTTGGCGTCGTTTTCACCGGTGTGGTGAATTAAAAGTATCGCTACTCTGAACTTTCTGTTTCCTGCGCCTGACTTCTTCCTCCACTACACCCTGGGCATTACATGGTTAAGTGTGTCATGAATTCTAAATAAATCACCAACAGTGTCACCATCAAAGCACCCCCACATCATCACACCTCCTCCTCTATGCTTCACGGTGAGAACCACACATGCGGAGATCTTGAACTATGTGAAGCATTTATTTGGGTTGCAATCTGAGGTGCTGTTAACTATAATAAACGTATCCTCTGCAGCAGAGGTAACTCTGGGTCTTCCTTTCCTGTGGAGTGGAATTTCTTTCCTTCTTAATGCATTTGAGCCAATCAGTTGTGTTGTGACAAGGTAGGCGTGGTATACAGAAGATTTGGTAAAATACCAAGTCTGTATTATGGCAAGAACAGCTCAAATAAGCAAAGAGAAATGACAGTCCATCATTACTTTAAGACATGGTCAGTCAATCCGGAACATTTCAAGAACTTTCTTCAAGAACAGTTGCAAAAACCATCAAACGTGATGATGAAACTGGCTCTCATGAGGAACGCCACAGGAAAGGAAGACCCAGAGTTACCTCTGCTGCAGAGGATACGTTTATTATAGTTAACAGCACCTCAGATTGCAACCCAAATAAATGCTTCACATAGTTCAAGATCTCCGCATGTGTGGTTCTCACCGTGAAGCATAGAGGAGGAGGTGTGATGATGTGGGGGTGCTTTGATGGTGACACTGTTGGTGATTTATTTAGAATTCATGACACACTTAACCATGTAATGCCCAGGGTGTAGTGGAGGAAGAAGTCAGGCGCAGGAAACAGAGAGTTCAGAGTAGCGATACTTTTAATTCACCACACCGGTGAAAACGACGCCAACCCAAACAAATGCCCCAAAACACGGGGAACTAAACAGTCCAGAAAAACACACATCCATGGACAAGCGTGACTTACAGTCGTGCACAATAGTACCCAGAAAATAATCCCGCACACCCAGCAGGCGGGCCGGCTGGATAATAAAGCCCGACCAATTAACCTAACTAAACACAGGTGTAACTAATAAACAGACAAGGGGGGAAAAATGATCAGTGGCAGCTAGTAGGCCGGACATCCACTAGTTAATACGAAACGTAACATATCACACTAAAAGTATGTCTCTGGTTTACATATATCAAATGATACAAAATTCTCTGATACCAGGTTGCAGCTTAACAGTCTATTTGCCTGTTGATAGCTATTTCTCAGCCTCTTGGTCCCAGCTTTGATGCACCTGTACTGTCTCCACCTTGTAGATGTTAGTGGGGTGAACAGGCCGTGGCTCGGGGGCCCAAGTCGAATTTCTTCAGCCTCCTGAGTTTGAGGAGGTGCTGTTGTGCCTTCTTCACCACACTGTCTGTGTGGGTGGACCATTTCAGGATGTCAGTGATGTCCGTGCAGGTTGTCAGTGCACACACACACACACACACACACACACACACACACACACACACTAACTCCCACCCACGAACACACACGGACACAAACCCATTTTTTTTGTCAGGGATGGTTAGCCATGTCTTGTGTCTGTGTGTCGGTGTTCTCAGGAGTCTTTGTTCACACAGAGCTCCTGAAAGACACAGACAAAGTCAATGCCAGCGTCAGCCACGCATTTTAAGTGCAGGAAGCTTCCTTTGCTCATCTTCCATACCAGGCAGAAACACAAAAGAAGCTGACTGAGGTGAATCAATGCCATCTCAGAAAGACTGCTAAGGATTTCATAAAAGCTGAGATGCCGGGAAACATTTTACTTTCCCAGAGTGGTAGTGATTTTGTTATTTACTCTAATCAGAAAACCAGCAGTGATGGGAGTTTCAGGGTGACAGGGGTTCCAGGGTGACAGGAGTTTCAGGGTGACAGGAGCTCCAGGGTGACAGGAGTTATAGGGTGACAGGAGTTATAGGGTGACAGGAGTTATAGGGTGACAGGAGTTTCAGGGTGACAGGAGCTCCAGGGTGACAGGAGTTATAGGGTGACAGGAGTTATAGGGTGACAGGAGTTATAGGGTGACAGGAGTTATAGGGTGACAGGAGCTCCAGGGTGACAGGAGCTCCAGGGTGACAGGAGTTATAGGGTGACAGGAGTTATAGGGTGACAGGAGTTATAGGGTGACAGGAGCTCCAGGGTGACAGGAGCTCCAGGGTGACAGGAGTTATAGGGTGACAGGAGTTATAGGGTGACAGGAGTTATAGGGTGACAGGAGCTCCAGGGTGACAGGAGCTCCAGGGTGACAGGAGCTCCAGGGTGACAGGAGTTACAGGGTGACAGGAGTTATAGGGTGACAGGAGTTATAGGGTGACAGGAGTTATAGGGTGACAGGAGTTATAGGGTGACAGGAGTTATAGGGTGACAGGAGCTCCAGGGTGACAGGAGCTCCAGGGTGACAGGAGTTATAGGGTGACAGGAGTTATAGGGTGACAGGAGTTATAGGGTGACAGGAGCTCCAGGGTGACAGGAGCTCCAGGGTGACAGGAGTTATAGGGTGACAGGAGTTATAGGGTGACAGGAGTTATAGGGTGACAGGAGCTCCAGGGTGACAGGAGCTCCAGGGTGACAGGAGCTCCAGGGTGACAGGAGCTCCAGGGTGACAGGAGTTCCAGGGTGACAGGAGTTATAGGGTGACAGGAGTTTCAGGGTGACAGGAGTTATAGGGTGACAGGAGTTATAGGGTGACAGGAGTTTCAGGGTGACAGGAGTTATAGGGTGACAGGAGTTTCAGGGTGACAGGAGCTCCAGGGTGACAGGAGCTCCAGGGTGACAGGAGTTATAGGGTGACAGGAGTTATAGGGTGACAGGAGCTCCAGGGTGACAGGAGCTCCAGGGTGACAGGAGCTCCATGGTGACAGGAGTTATAGGGTGACAGGAGTTATAGGGTGACAGGAGTTATAGGGTGACAGGAGCTCCAGGGTGACAGGAGCTCCAGGGTGACAGGAGCTCCAGGGTGACAGGAGCTCCAGGGTGACAGGAGTTCCAGGGTGACAGGGGTTTCAGGGTGACAGGGGTTTCAGGGTGACAGAAGTTACAGGGTGACAGGAGTTTCAGGGTGACAGGGGTTTCAGTCATGTGGTCTCTGTCTACTCAACTGAATGGTGCATGATGAATACAGGGTGACTACAGGGTGACTACAGGGTGACCACAGGGTGACTACATGGGGCTGAATGGAGACAGTGGACCTTATCCCTCTCTCTGCCCCCCCCTCTCTCTTTCCACCAAGGCATTAAGGTTGGAAGACAGAGGAGCGGAGAGACTGAATGGAGACAGTGGACCTCATCCCTCTCTCTGCCCCCTCCCCCTCTCTCTTTCCACCAAGGCATTAAGGTTGGAAGACAGAGGAGCAGAGAGACTGAATGGAGACAGTGGACCTTATCCCTCTCTCTGCCCCCCCCTCTCTCTTTCCACCAAGGCATTAAGGTTGGAAGACAGAGGAGCGGAGAGACTGAATGGAGACAGTGGACCTTATCCCTCTCTCTGCCCCCCTCTCTCTTTCCACCAAGGCATTAAGGTTGGAAGACAGAGGAGCAGAGAGACTGAATGGAGACAGTGGAACCTCATCCCCTCTCTCTGCCCCCTCTCTCTTTCCACCAAGGCATTAAGGTTGGAAGACAGAGGAGCAGAGAGACTGAATGGAGACAGTGGAACCTCATCCTCTCTCTGCCCCCTCCCCCTCTCTCTTTCCACCAAGGCATTAAGGTTGGAAGACAGAGGAGCGGAGAGACTGAATGGAGACAGTGGACCTTATCCCTCTCTCTGCCCCCCTCTCTCTTTCCACCAAGGCATTAAGGTTGGAAGACAGAGGAGCAGAGAGACTGAATGGAGACAGTGGAACCTCATCCCTCTCTCTGCCCCCCCTCTCTTTCCACCAAGGCATTAAGGTTGGAAGACAGAGGAGCAGAGAGACTGAATGGAGACAGTGGAACCTCATCCCTCTCTCTGCCCCCTCCCCCTCTCTCTTTCCACCAAGGCATTAAGGTTGGAAGACAGAGGAGCAGAGAGCCTGAAAGGAAGCTAGAGAGTAAAGGGTAGAAGATGACAAGAGGGATAGACCAGGGACCATAGAAATATAATTACACAGTATTCTATGGCAGTGACTGAGTGATACGGAAACCAACCATTGTGAATCATACTTGAGAAAGCACTCCTATTGAAACCAACCATTGTGAATCATACTTGAGAAAGCACTCCTATTGAAACCAACCATTGTGAATCATACTTGAGAAAGCACTCCTATTGAAACCAACCATTGTGAATCATACTTGAGAAAGCACTCCTATTGAAACCAACCATTGTGAATCATACTTGAGAAAGCACTCCTATTGAAACCAACCATTGTGAATCATACTTGAGAAAGCACTCCTATTGAAACCAACCATTGTGAATCATACTTGAGAAAGCACTCCTATTGAAACCAACCATTGTGAATCATACTTGAGAAAGCACTCCTATTGAAACCAACCATTGTGAATCATACTTGAGAAAGCACTCCTATTGAAACCAACCATGACCTAAATTCCTCACACTCACATGAAACAGCACTGAGCCATGAAAATACATACACTATAACACACTAAATACTGTCAGTTTCCGGTCAGAAAAATGCCCCCCTCCCCTGTCCTCATTAACACCCTCCCCAACCATAAACCCGTCCTAGTGACTTCATATCCAACTGAGTCACCAGACTAATGGTGGCATTTTTATGAAGGCTTTAATTCTGTTGGCTTTCCTTTCTCCCCTAAAAAGCCATCCAAGCCAGGAGAGTGGAATGGCTATGCTAAATCGATTCCATCCACACAAGGCAAACATAAGGCTCTGTTTATCAGCGGATTGCTGATCTAGATTTGCCAGGTGTTAGCGTCTATATTCATTTCACCTGTCTGAAATCCAATTACTTGTCCCTGCACCTCTGCACTGATTAATTTTTATTTTATGAGAAATGTAATCGACAGTGAAACTCAACTGCGAGCCCTCTGATTGGTTCTCATTGTGTTCAGGCTGAGAGGCAGAGAGAGGACAAGCCCACACGTTCCAGCCTGTTTGATTAGGACTGTTCAGCTGAGCTGGCATTTATCCTGTGCAGCAAGGCCATTCAGACTGGAATACTGTAATACTGATTATACAGTCAATAAATACATGTGTGTGTGTGTGTGTGTGTGTGTGTGTGTGTGTGTGTGTGGGTGTGTGTGTGTGTGTGTGTGTGTGTGTGTGTGTGTGTGTGTGTGTGTGTGTGTGTGTGTGTGTGTGTGTGTGTGTGTGTGTGTGAGAGTCATGGCAAGTACACTTAATAGAACAAAGCTTTGAATTTAGGAACAATTTCATCCGATGATCCGGTGGTATAATGAGTGTAACCTGAATTCTGCTGATCCGGTGGTATAATGAGTGTAACCTGAATTCTGCTGATCCGGTGGTATAATGAGTGTAACCTGAATTCAGCTGACCCGGTGGTATAATGAGTGTAACCTGAATTCTGCTGATCCGGTGGTATAATGAGTGTAACCTGAATTCAGCTGACCCGGTGGTATAATGAGTGTAACCTGAATTCTGCTGATCCGGTGGTATAATGAGTGTAACCTGAATTCAGCTGATCCGGTGGTATAATGAGTGTAACCTGAATTCTGCTGATGCAGTGGTACATGCTTCCTCTGTAACCCGAAGAAGAGAGCACTAGAGGAGAGAGCACCAGAGTAGAAACCCTCAGTACATTAGTCTCAGGAGAGAACACTGGAGGAGGCAGCACCAGAGTAGAAACCCTCAGTACATTAGTCTCAGGAGAGAACACTAGAGGAGACAGCACCAGAGTACAAACCCTCAGTACATTAGTCTCAGGAGAGAACACTGGAGGAGACAGCACCAGAGTAGAAACCCTCAGTACATTAGTCTCAGGAGAGAACACTAGAGGAGACAGCACCAGAGTACAAACCCTCAGTACATTAGTCTCAGGAGAGAACACTGGAGGAGACAGCACCAGAGTAGAACCCCTCAGTACATTAGTCTCAGGAGAGAACACTGGAGGAGACAGCACCAGAGTAGAACCCCTCAGTACATTAATCTCAGGAGAGAACACTGGAGGAGACAGCACCAGAGTAGAAACCCTCAGTACATTAATCTCAGGAGAGAACACTGGAGGAGACAGCACCAGAGTAGAACCCCTCAGTACAGTAATCTCAGGAGAGAACACTGGAGGAGACAGCACCAGAGTAGAAACCCTCAGTACATTAATCTCAGGAGAGAACACTGGAGGAGACAGCACCAGAGTAGAAACCCTCAGTACATTAATCTCAGGAGAGAACACTGGAGGAGACAGCACCAGAGTAGAAACCCTCAGTACATTAATCTCAGGAGAGAACACTGGAGGAGACAGCACCAGAGTAGAAACCCTCAGTACATTAATCTCAGGAGAGAACACTGGAGGAGACAGCACCGGAGTAGAAACCCTCAGTACATTAATCTCAGGAGAGAACACTGGAGGAGACAGCACAGGAGTAGAAACCCTCAGTACATTAATCTCAGGAGAGAACACTGGAGGAGACAGCACCGGAGTAGAAACCCTCAGTACATTAATCTCAGGAGAGAACACTGGAGGAGACAGCACCAGAGTAGAACGCGGCTCATGTAGAAAACACAGGAGTTTGACCAAGCAGTTCTTCAAGTGTATTTTATTTGTATACGTGAACAAAAAGTTTATTTAAAAAAATGATAGAAGATAAACTTGCATTCCTGCTACCTCAGTCATCCGAAAAGACCAAGGTCAAGGTCAAGGTCTCGTCTTCTTCTTTGAAGGAGACCTTGCTGCTACAGTATCATCACATAGTTCCAGATGGCAGCGGTCATGCATCCCAAGCTAAGCTAACTGATTAGCAGGATGACACATTCTATCTTAAGCTAAGCTAACTGATTAGCAGGATGACACATTCTATCTTAAGCTAAGCTAACTGATTAGCAGGATGACACATTCTATCTTAAGCTAAGCTAACTGATTAGCAGGATGACACATTCTATCTTAAGCTAAGCTAACTGATTAGCAGGATGACACATTCTATCTTAAGCTAAGCTAACTGATTAGCAGGATGACACATCCTATCCTCCATTCAACTGTCCCTCCCCTACACAAGGAACCTGGATTTGACACATTCCATTTCATCTCTTTTTGTAACATTTTCATTCTACTTACCACTAAACTTAGATCTAATACAAGACAACCCTGTAGTACAATGAAGCTATATGTTGCATAAGGCCTCACAGGAATTGGGCTTTAGGCGGGCAGTGAGCCGTGACGACTGTGTGTGTAATGATATCTCTGATCGTTTGCAGGCCCGTAATAATCTATAATGGAGCGTACGCTTCAATAATTCTGTGGAGAAGGTCAAGGAGAATCACAGACAGTAGAGGCAGTATCTGAGCCGTGGAGTGGAACCCCCTGTTTGAAAAGGCAGTAGAGGCAGTATCATCTTTGAAAAGGCAGTAGCGGCAGTATCTGAGGCGCGGAGTAGAACCACTTGTTTGAAAAGGCAGTAGCGGCAGTATCTGAGCCGTGGAGTGGAACCACTCGTTTGAAAAGGCAGTAGCGGCAGTATCTGAGGCGCGGAGTGGACCCACTTGTTTGAAAAGGCAGTAGCGGCAGTATCTGAGGCGCGGAGTGGAACCACTTGTTTGAACAGGCAGTAGAGGCAGTATCATCTTTGAAAAGGCAGTAGCGGCAGTATCTTAGCCGTGGAGTGGAACCACTTGTTTGAAAAGTGTTTACAATGAGAGTGTGCTAGGCTCAAATGGCCATTGATCAAGGTAGTCGGTCACATACTTGTCTGCTACAGTATATTGAGCTGTCTCATAGTTCCAGATGGCAGCAGGCTGCCTGCATGAATCCCAAGCTGAGCTAAAAAAAAGTCAACTCATGAGCAGGATGACACATACAACAGCTTCCATCTTCCATTCAGCTGTTCTTCCCCCACACATGTAACCTCGGTTGGGTATAGTTAGGAATTAACAGGTAAATATAGTTATGAATAAATAGGCTTTCGCCCCCCCTCCCATCTCTCTCTGTCTCTCTCTGTCTCTCTCTCTCCATCTCTCTTCCTGTCTCTCTCTGTCTCTCTCTCTCCATCTCTCTTCCTGTCTCTCTGGGGTAATAAAATAACACTCACACGTCGCCTTCCAGACGTGACTTCTGTCTGCCAGAACATTGTGTAAACAAGTCACGGTTGGTCTGGTTAAGACACCGCTCATCCCTGAGTGACAGTGTTCAGCATTTGACACAAAATGGCAGATGCAATTATCACCTGACAGGCAGAAGGAGGGCACATGTAAGCTACCAATGCTCTCATAAGTCTATATTCAGAGTAAAAGCAGGACTGGCATGTAATCAGCGACAACCGTCCTTCGTTTAATAATACTCAATGTCCTTACGCCACCCCTGGCTTCCTGTAGACTCCATCATGGTGTTATGCCACCCCTGGCTTCCTGTAGACTCCATCATGGTGTTATGCCACCCCTGGCTTCCTGTAGACTCCATCATGGTGTTATGCCACCCCTGGCTTCCTGTAGACTCCATCATGGTGTTATGCCATCCCTGGCTTCCTGTAGACTCCATCATGGTGTTACGCCACCCCTGGCTTCCTATAGACTCCATCATGGTGTTATGCCACCCCTGGCTTCCTGTAGACTCCATCATGGTGTTATACCACCCCTGGCTTCCTGTAGACTCCATCATGGTGTTATGCCACCCCTGGCTTCCTATAGACTCCATCATGGTGTTATGCCACCCCTGGCTTCCTGTAGACTCCATCATGGTGTTATGCCACCCCTGGCTTCCTGTAGACTCCATCATGGTGTTATGCCACGTGTAGCGCTGTGTTCTTAATGATGATATGACTGTAGGGGGGAGACACAGGGCCATTTCTCGGCGTAGGTGGGAGTTTGTCAGAATCAGTATCAGAGCTCATCACTAAAAGACCCCAGTCTGAACACACCTCCCCATCATTAATACAGAACCTCTGCATTTGGTAGTCATTACCGGGTTATAATACAGAGAGAGAGAGAGAGAGAGAGGGGACAGGAAATGCATAGGACAGAGAGAGTAGTGATGGAGATATAGAACAGGAAAGATATAGGACAGAGAGAGTAGTGATGGAGATATAGAACAGGAAATATATAGGACAGAGAGAGTAGTGATGGAGATATAGAACAGGAAATATATAGGACAGAGAGAGTAGTGATGGAGATATAGAACAGGAAATATATAGGACAGAGAGAGTAGTGATGGAGATATAGAACAGGAAATATACAGGACAGAGAGAGTAGTGATGGAGATATAGAACAGGAAAGATTTAGGACAGAGAGAGTAGTGATGGAGATATAGAACAGGAAATATACAGGACAGAGAGAGTAGTGATGGAGATATAGAACAGGAAATGCATAGGACAGAGAGAGTAGTGATGGAGATATAGAACAGGAAATATATAGGGCAGAGAGAGTAGTGATGGAGATATAGAACAGGAAATATATAGGACAGAGAGAGTAGTGATGGAGATATAGAACAGGAAATATATAGGACAGAGAGAGTAGTGATGGAGATATAGAACAGGAAATATATAGGGCAGAGAGAGTAATGATGGAGATATAGAACAGGAAAGATATAGGACAGAGAGAGTAGTGATGGAGATATAGAACAGGAAATATATAGGACAGAGAGAGTAGTGATGGAGATATAGAACAGGAAATATATAGGACAGAGAGAGTAGTGATGGAGATATAGAACAGGAAATATATAGGACAGAGAGAGTAGTGATGGAGATATAGAACAGGAAATATATAGGACAGAGAGAGTAGTGATGGAGATATACCACAGGAAATATATAGGACAGAGAGAGTAGTGATGGAGATATAGAACAGGAAAGATATAGGACAGAGAGAGTAGTGATGGAGATATAGAACAGGAAAGATATAGGACAGAGAGAGTAGTGATGGAGATATAGAACAGGAAAGATATAGGACAGAGAGAGTAGTGATGGAGATATAGAACAGGAAAGATTTAGGACAGAGAGAGTAGTGATGGAGATATAGAACAGGAAAGATTTAGGACAGAGAGAGTAGTGATGGAGATATAGAACAGGAAATATATAGGACAGAGAGAGTAGTGATGGAGATATAGAACAGGAAATATATAGGACAGAGAGAGTAGTGATGGAGATATAGAACAGGAAATATATAGGACAGGAAAGATATAGGATATTGAGAGAAGGTGTAGGTAGGCAGAAGGAGAGATGAAGTAGAGAAAGACTGAGGCGAATAGTGAAAGCAGGGATCCTGTGAGTGGCGGTGTTGGTTGCATGGTCTGGGGAAGGCTGCTACAATGTTCTGTCCAAGGGGAATGTCATCTCAACGAAATGTCACATCCCTCTTCTTCTCCGGCTTTTCATCCTCCAGGAATGGTGGTGTTCCCCCTCTGGCCTGAGAGCGATTGTCTTTTCAGATCAGTTTGGTTTGTGGTGTGTAAGTATAGCAAAACTCCCACGCTTCAACACCTCTCAATCCCACGGCGACTTGTGCGTTTGAAGAAAACTACCCGAAACTGAAACACACTCTCACTTCCCTTCTCTCTTATTCTCTCTCCCTCCATCTCTCTCCCTCTATGTCTCCTTAAATCTCTCTCTGTCTTACACCCACACACACCCACAACACAGGTGGACACTGAATCCTTGAGATGAACAAGGCCAGTTCAATTTGTGCCTTAAAACTTTCATTAGTTTAGCAAGTTGCTTCAAAATCTGGGAAAACATTTGTCAGTACGCCAGGTGCAGTATAATTTTGGTTACATGACCTGTTCCACGAAAAAAATATGTGCACCCCAAACTTGTCATGCATTACCCCTCTATTCAATTCCCATTACCCCTCTATTCAAAGCACATTACCCCTCTATTCCAAGCCCATTACTCCTCTATTCCAAGCCATTACCCCTCTATTCCAAGCCCATTACCCCTCTATTCCAAGCCCATTACCCCTCTATTCCAAGCCCATTACCCCTCTATTCCAAGCCCATTACCCCTGTATTCCAAGCCCATTACCCCTCTATTCCAAGCCCATTACCCCTCTATTACATTCCCATTACCCCTCTATTACATTCCCATTATACCCCTCCATTACATTCCCATTATACCCCTCTATTACATTCCCATTATACCCCTCTATTACATTCCCATTACCCCTCTATTACATTCCCATTACCCCTCTATTACATTCCCATTATACCCCTCTATTACATTCCCATTATACCCCTCTATTACATTCCCATTACCCCTCTATTACATTCCCATTATACCCCTCTATTACATTCCCATTATACCCCTCTATTACATTCCCATTATACCCCTCTATTACATTCCCATTATACCCCTCTATTACATTCCCATTACCCCTCTATTACATGGCCCATTATACCCCATTACATTCCCATTATACCCCTCTATTATATTCCCATTACCCCCATTACATTCCCATTACCCCTCTATTACATTCCCATTATACCCCTATTACATTCCCATTACCCCTCTATTACATTCCCATTTACCCTCTATTACATTCCCATTATACCCCTCTATTACATTCCCATTATACCCCTCTATTACATTCCCATTATACCCCTCTATTATTACATTCCCATTACCCCTCTATTACATTCCCATTATACCCCTCTATTACATTCCCATTATACCCCTCTATTACATTCCCATTACCCCTCTATTACATTTCCATTACCCCTCTATTACATTCCCATTACCCCTCTATTACATTCCCATTACCCCTCTATTACATTCCCATTATACCCCTCTATTACATTCCCATTATACCCCTCTATTACATTCCCATTATACCCCTCTATTACATTCCCATTATACCCCTCTATTACATTCCCATTATACCCCTCTATTACATTCCCATTATACCCCTCTATTACATTCCCATTTCCTATTACATTCCCATTATACCCCTCTATTACATTCCCATTATACCCCTCTATTACATTCCCATTATACCCTCTATTACATTCCCATTATACCCCTCTATTACATTCCCATTATACCCCTCTATTACATTCCCATTATACCCCTCTATTACATTCCCATTATACCCCTCTATTACATTCCCATTATACCCTCTATTACATTCCCATTACCCCTCTATTACATTCCCATTATACCCCTCTATTACATTCCCATTATACCCCCTATTACATTCCCATTATACCCCTCTATTACACATTCCCATTCATTATACCCTCTATTACATTCCCATACCCCTCTATTACATTCCCATTATACCCCTCTATTACATTCCCATTATACCCCTCTATTACATTCCCATTATACCCCTCTATTACATTCCCCCATTATACCCCTCTATTACATTCCCATTATACCCCTCTATTACATTCCCATTATACCCCTCTATTACATTCCCATTATACCCCTCTATTACATTCCCATTATACCCCTCTATTACATTCCCATTATACCCCTCTATTACATTCCCATTTACCCCTCTATTACATTCCCATTATACCCCTCTATTACATTCCCATTATACCCCTCTATTACATTCCCATTACCCCTCTATTACATTCCCATTATACCCCTCTATTACATTCCCATTATACCCCTCTATTACATTCCCATTATACCCCCTATTACATTCCCATTATTATTCCCCTCTATTACATTCCCATTATACCCCTATTACATTATTACATTCCCATTATACCCCTCTATTACATTCCCATTATACCCCTCTATTACATTCCCATTACATTACATTCCCATTATACCCCTCTATTACATTCCCATCTATTATTCCCCCTCTATTACATTCCCATTACATTCCCCCTCTATTACATTCCCATTATACCCCTCTATTACATTCCCATTATACCCCTCTATTACATTCCCATATCTATTATTCCCCCCTCTATTACATTCCCATTATACCCCTCTATTACATTCCCATTATACCCCTCTATTACATTCCCATTACCCCTCTATTACATTCCCATTACCCCTCTATTACATTCCCATTACCCCTCTATTACATTCCCATTACCCTTCTATTCCAGGTCGTTGGCATTCCAGAGACTATCTTATGCAACACGGGTTAAATGCCCTTCATAGCGGTTGTCATGGCAAGTTAAGAATGCCTTTCTCTCATTGTGGAAGGGTCTGTCACGCCCTGGTCGAAGTATTTTGTGTTTATCTTCATGTATTGGGTCAGGCCAGGGTGTGGCATGGGTTTTTGTATGTGGTGTGTATATATTGGGATTGTAGCTAGTGGGGTGATCTAGCAAAGTCTATGGCTGTCTGGAGTGGTTCTCAATCAGAGGCAGGTGTTTATCGTTGTCTCTGATTGGGAACCATATTTAGGCAGCCATATTCTTTGAGTTTGTGGTGGGTGATTGTCCTTAGTGTCTTGATGTCCTTGTTTTAGGCTGTTTGGCTTTTCGTTACGTTTATTGTTTTGTAGTGTTTGTATTTAGATTCGTGTTACTTCATTTTAATAAACATGGATCGCAATCTACACGCTGCATTTTGGTCCGACTCTCCTTCACCACAAGAGAACCGTTACAGAATCACCCACCACAACTGGACCAAGCAGCGTGTCAACAGGCAGGAGCAGCCCAAAGAGGAGATACGTAATGAGGATTGGACATGGGACGATATATTGGATGGCAAGGGTTGCTACACATGGGAGGAGATCCTGGCGGGAAGGGATCGCCTTCCATGGGAACAGGTGGAGGCACTTAGGAGAGCAGAGGCAGCCGGAGAGAGGAGCCGGCGATACGAGGGAACACGGTTGGCAAGGAAGCCCGGGAGTCAGCCCCAAAAATGTCTTGGGGGGCTCACAGGGAGTATGGCTACGCCAGGTAGGAGACCTGCGCAAACTCCCTGTGCTTACCGGGGGCTAGAGAGACCGGGCAGGCACCGTGTTATGCAGTGGTGCGCATGGTGTCCCCAGTGCGGGTGCATAGCCCGGTGCGGTATATTCCAGCTCTGCGTATCGGCCGGGCTAGATTGAACGTCGAGCCAAATGCCATGAAGCCGGCTCTACGCATCTGGTCCCCAGTGCGTCTCCTTGGGCCGGCTTACATGACACCAGCCTTGCGCACGGTGTCCCCGGTTCGCCTGCATAGCCCAGTGAGGGCTATTCCACCTTGCCGCACTGGCAGAGCGACCGGGAGTATTCAACCAGGTAAGGTTGGGCAGGCTCGGTGCTCAAGAGCTCCAGTGCGCCTGCACGGTCCAGTCTATCCAGTACCACCTCCACACCCCAGCCCTCCGGTAGCAGCTCCCCGCACCAGGCTTCCTGTGCGTGTCCTCGGTCTAGTACCTCCAGTGCCAGCACCACGCATCAGGCCTACAGTGCGCCTCGCCTCTCCAGCGCTGCCGGAGTCTCCCGCCTATCTAGCGCTGTCAGAGCTTTCCTCATCTCCAGCGCAGCCGGAGTCTCCCGCCTGTTCAGCGCAGCTAGAGCCTTCCTCCTCTACAGCGCTGCTGGAGTCTCCTGCCTGTTCAGCGCAGCCAGAGCTGCCAGTCTGCATGAAGCAGCCAGAGCTGCCAGTCTGCATGGAGCAGCCAGAGCTGCCAGTCTGCATGGAGCAGCCAGAGCTGTCAGTCTGCATGGAGCAGCCAGAGATGTCAGTCTGCATGGAGCAGCCAGAGCTGTCAGTCTGCATGGAGCAGCCACAGCTGTCAGTCTGCATGGAGCAGCCAGAGCTGTCAGTCTGCATGGAGCAGCCAGAGCTGTCAGTCTGCATGGAGCAGCCAGAGATGTCAGTCTGCAAGGAGCTGTCAGTCTGCAAGGAGCTGCCAGTCTGCACGGAGCTGCCAGTCTGCACGGAGCTGCCAGTCTACAAGGAGCTGCCAGTCTGTAAGGAGCTGTCAGTCTGTAAGGAGCTGTCAGTCTGCAAGGAGCTGCCAGTCTGCACGGAGCCGCCAGAGCTGCTAGTCTGTAAGAAGCCGCCAGAGCTGTCAGCCTACATGGAGCAGCCAGAGCCGCCAGTCAGCGTGGAGCAGCCAGAGCCGCCAGTCAGCCAGACTCTTCCAGATCTGCCAGTCAGCCAGACTCTTCCAGATCTGCCAGTCAACCAGACTCTTCCAGATCTGCCAGTCAACCAGACTCTTCCAGATCTGCCAGTCAACCAGATCCGCCAGTCAACCAGACTCTTCCAGATCCGCCAGTCAACCAGACTCTTCCAGATCCGCCAGTCAACCAGACTCTTCCAGATCTGCCAGTCAGCCAGACTCTTCCAGATCCGCCAGTCAGCCAGACTCTTCCAGATCCGCCAGTCAGCCAGACTCTTCCAGATCCGCCAGTCAGCCAGACTCTTCCAGATCCGCCAGTCAACCAGACTCTTCCAGATCCGCCAGTCAACCAGACTCTTCCAGATCCGCCAGTCAACCAAACTCTTCCAGATCTGCCAGTCAGCCAGACTCTTCCAGATCCGCCAGTCAGCCAGACTCTTCCAGATCTGCCAGTCAACCAGACTCTTCCAGATCCGCCAGTCAACCAGACTCTTCCAGATCCGCCAGTCAGCCGGGATCTGCCGGATCTGCCGATCTGCCGGATCTGCCAGTCGGCCAGGATCTGCCAGTCGGCCAGGATCTGCCAGTCAGCCAGGATCTGCCAGTCAGCCAGGATCTGCTGAAACCACCAGCCAGCCAGGATCTGGTAGATCTATCTACCTGCCTGAGCTTTCTCTCACTCCCGAGCTTTCTCTCACTCCCGAGCTTTCTCTCACTCCCGAGCTTTCTCTCACTCCCGAGCTTTCTCTCACTCCCGAGCTTTCTCTCACTCCCGAGCTTCCCCTCAGTCCCGAGCTGCCTCAGTCCCGAGCTGTCCTTCAGTCCCGATCTGCTCCTCAGTCCAGTGGGGTTCTGGGTGAGGACTACTAGGCCATGGTCGGCGGCGAGGGTGGACTATCCAGGGACGCGAGGAGAGGGGACTAAGACATTGACTGAGTGGGGTCCACGTCCCGCGCTGGAGCCGCCACCATGGACAGACGCCCACCCTCCCTATTGTTTTGAGGTGCGTTCGGGAGTCCGCACCTTACGGGGGGTTTCTGTCACGCCCTGGTCAAAGTATTTTGTGTTTATCTTCATGTATTGGGTCAGGCCAGGGTGTGGCATGGGTTTTTGTATGTGGTGTGTATATATTGGGATTGTAGCTAGTGGGGTGATCTAGCAAAGTCTATGGCTGTCTGGAGTGGTTCTCAATCAGAGGCAGGTGTTTATCGTTGTCTCTGATTGGGAACCATATTTAGGCAGCCATATTCTTTGAGTTTGTGGTGGGTGATTGTCCTTAGTGTCTTGATGTCCTTGTTCTGTGTGTATGTGCACCAGTATTAGGCTGTTTTCGTTACGTTTATTGTTTTGTAGTGTTTGTATTTAGATTCGTGTTACTTCAGTTTAATAAACATGGATCGCAATCTACACGCTGCATTTTGGTCCGACTCTCCTTTACCACAAGAGAACCGTTACAGGGTCTAAATGAAAGATAAAGGGTAAGGTTCAAAACAGTTACATGGAGATGAAAGTGGTCACCGCAGGGTTTTAATACAGGTTGATCGTGAGCTGCTGTAACAGTTGCCCGCAGCCCACCTTCTGTATGAGTAGATTGCCAATCAATTTATCAATGTTTTTATGTGTTCCATCGCAAACTGCCATAAGGAAGCAAACATTATTCCTAGTAAGGGTTACACAGAGAAAATTAGACCTCTCTAAAAATGAAAATGGATGGTCCTCTCGTCAGAAATATATTTAACCTAAACCCACCCTGAACATTTGGGGAAAAAATCAATAAACCCTCCCCTTATACCCAAAATAACAATAAAAACCAAGAGGATACCATTTACCCCCACTTCTCAGACAGACCAGGGCCTTAGATAAGCAGCTGTTTGAACAGTTCTTTATCCTGGAAGCAGTAAATGGCAACAGAGGAATTTTGAGCCAGAAGGTTGTGTGTTCACAGACCAACGTGGCGGCAGGTAGCCTAGTGGTTAGAGTGTTGGACTAGTAACAGAAATGTTGCAAGATCTGAATCCCCGAGCTGACAAGGGAAAACATCTTTCATTCTGCCCTTGAACAAGGCAGTTAACCCACTGTTCCTAGGCTGTCATAGAAAATAAGAATTTGTTCTTAACTGACTTGCCTAGTTAAAAAAAGGTTTTTAAAAAATGTGGACAAGAGCAGGGGTGGAAAGATCTCCTTCACAATAAAAGCAATCTATGAATATATCATCTGATTGGCAGATCTGAGAAAAAAATGCCTTTTATGAACATTTCATGCGATTTAATGCGATAAGTAGACCTATGTGTTCTCTTGTCATATTTCTCCAATGCCAAATCAGTATTTCTTGTTTGCAACAAAACTGTCCCTGTTTGCAATTAATTAAATCTGAGCATGATACTTTCAAAAGTGAGACCTACTCTGTCTAGGGTGGAAAGGTAGACCTAACTTTCCACCCTAGACAGAGTAGACCTACCTTTCCACCCTAGACAGAGTAGGTCTATCTTTCCACCCTAGACAGAGTAGACCTACCTTTCCACCCTAGACAGAGTAGACCTACCTTTCCACCCTAGACAGAGTAGACCTACCTTTCCACCCTAGACAGAGTAGACCTACCTTTCCACCCTAGACAGAGTAGACCTACCTTTCCACCCTAGACAGAGTAGACCTACCTTTCCACCCTAGACAGAGTAGGTCTATCTTTCCACCCTAGACAGAGTAGACCTACCTTTCCACCCTAGACAGAGTAGACCTACCTTTCCACCCTAGACAGAGTAGGTCTATCTTTCCACCCTAGACAGAGTAGACCTACCTTTCCACCCTAGACAGAGTAGACCTACCTTTCCACCCTAGACAGAGTAGACCTACCTTTCCACCCTAGACAGAGTAGACCTACCTTTCCACCCTAGACAGAGTAGACCTACCTTTCCACCCTAGACAGAGTAGACCTACCTTTCCACCCTAGACAGAGTAGGTCTACCTTTCCACCCTAGACAGAGTAGGTCTACCTTTCCACCTCAGACAGAGTAGGTCTACCTTTCCACCCCAGACAGAGTAGGTGTACCTTTCCACCTCAGACAGAGTAAGTCTACCTTTCCACCCCAGACAGAGTAGGTCTACCTTTCCACCCTAGACAGAGTAGGTCTATCTTTCCACCTAGACAGAGTAGACCTTTCCACCCTAGACAGAGTAGACCTACCTTTCCACCCTAGACAGAGACCTACCTTTCCACCCTACCTTTCCACCCCAGACAGAGTAGACCTACCTTTCCTACCTTTCCACCCCAGACAGAGTAGGTCTACCTTTCCACCCTAGACAGAGTAGGTCTACCTTTCCACCCTAGACAGAGTAGGTCTACCTTTCCACCCTAGACAGAGTAGGTCTACCTTTCCACCCTAGACAGAGTAGGTCTACCTTTCCACCCTAGACAGAGTAGGTCTACCTTTCCACCCTAGACAGAGTAGACCTACCTTTCCACCCCAGACAGAGTAGACCTACCTTTCCACCCCAGACAGAGTAGACCTACCTTTCCACCCCATACAGAGTAGACCTACCTTTCCACCCCAGACAGAGTAGGTCTACCTTTCCACCTCAGACAGAGTAGGTCTACCTTTCCACCCTAGACAGAGTAGGTCTACCTTTCCACCTGAGACAGAGTAGGTCTACCTTTCCACCTGAGACAGAGTAGGTCTACCTTTCCACTCCAAACAGAGTAGGTCTACCTTTCCACCCCAGACAGAGTATGTCTACCTTTCCACCCCAGACAGAGTAGGTCTACCTTTCCACCCCAGACACAGTAGGTCTTACTTTCCACCCCAGACACAGTAGACCTACCTTTCCACCCCAGACACAGTAGACTTTACCTTTCCACCCCAGACAGAGTAGGTCTTTACCTTTCAGACACCTTTCCACCCCAGACAGAGTAGGTACCTTTCCACCCCAGACACCTTTCCACCCCAGACAGAGTAGGTCTACCTTTCTACCTTTCCACCCCAGACAGAGTAGGTCTACCTTTCCACAGAGTAGGTCTACCAGACAGAGTAGGTCTACCTTTCCACCCTAGACAGAGTAGACCTACCTTTCCACCCCTAGACAGAGTAGGTCTACCTTTCCACCCCAGACAGAGTAGGTCTACCTTTTTACACCCTAGACAGAGTAGGTCTACCTTTCCACCCTAGACAGAGTAGGTCTACCTTTCCACCCCAGACAGAGTAGGTCTACCTTTCCACCCCAGACAGAGTACCTTTCCACCCCAGACAGAGTACTCTACCTTTCCACCTTTCCTTTCCACCACCCCAGACAGAGTAAGTCTCCACCAGACTTTCTACCTTTCCACCCAGACAGAGTAGGTCTACCTTTCCACCCTAGACAGAGTAGGTCTACCTTTCCACCCTAGACAGAGTAGGTCTACCTTTCCACCCTAGACAGAGTAGGTCTACCTTTCCACCCCAGACAGAGTAGTTTTCTAGGTCCTTTCCACCCTAAGACAGAGTAGACCTACCTTTCCACCCCAGACAGAGTAGACCTACCTTTCCACCAGACAGACAGACAGAGGTCTACCTTTCCACCCAGACAGAGTAGGTCTACCTTTCCACCCAGACAGAGTAGGTCTACCTTTCCACCTGAGACAGAGTAGGTCTACCTTTCCACCTGAGACAGAGTAGGTCTACCTTTCCACTCCAAACAGAGTAGGTCTACCTTTCCACCCCAGACAGAGTATGTCTACCTTTCCACCCCAGACAGAGTAGGTCTACCTTTCCACCCCAGACACAGTAGGTCTTACTTTCCACCCCAGACACAGTAGACCTACCTTTCCACCCCAGACACAGTAGACCTACCTTTCCACCCCAGACAGAGTAGGTCTACCTTTCCACTCCAAACAGAGTAGGTCTACCTTTCCACCTCAGACAGAGTAGGTCTACCTTTCCACCCCAGACAGAGTAGGTCTACCTTTCCACCCTAGACAGAGTAGACCTACCTTTCCACCCTAGACAGAGTAGACCTACCTTTCCACCCTAGACAGAGTAGACCTACCTTTCCACCCTAGACAGAGTAGACCTACCTTTACACCCTAGACTTTCCACCTCAGACAGAGTAGGTACCTACCTTTCAGACAGAGTAGGTCTACCTTTCCACCCAGACAGACAGAGGTCTACCTTTCCACCCTGTAGGTCTACCTTTCCACCCCAGACAGAGTAGGTCTACCTTTCCACCTCAGACAGAGTAGGTCTACCTTTCCACCCCAGACAGAGTAGGTCTACCTTTCCACCCTAGACAGAGTAGGTCTACCTTTCCACCCTAGACAGAGTAGGTCTACCTTTCCACCCTAGACAGAGTAGGTCTACCTTTCCACCCTAGACAGAGTAGGTCTACCTTTCCACCTGAGACAGAGTAGGTCTACCTTTCCACCCTAGACAGAGTAGGTCTACCTTTCCACCCCAGACAGAGTAGGTCTACCTTTCCACCCTAGAGAGAGTAGGTCTACCTTTCCACCCCAGACAGAGTAGGTCTACAGACGCAGAAAAATGTCAGCTTTAACTCTTGCTCCGTGGTTTAAACGAGAGAAGGTAACAAGTGTTTCCCTAAAAGCTGTCTGACTTTAAACATATTCTGTGGTACATAAAGTGAATAGCTTAATCAATTGACAGTGACAGAATTAGATTACTTCCCAAGCAAAGTAAATTGTTTGTCTCCTCGGCTATAGAAGGTTGTAGCTCAGTATCTGAATGTCAACGAAACGTAACAATTATTACAATTATTTACCCAAATGCCTCGGAGTCACGTCTTTCCTGGTTATTTTGCAGCTTGTTTTTTTTTCCATAAAGTATTGCGGACCAAAAAAGCACTGTTATAGATCACTTTATATAATCGAATCCATTTTCTTTTCTTCTAAATCTTAAGCTAACAATGGGTAGGCCTGTGTTTTCTGTCCGTTTCTTTAATAAAAGGTTGGTCTATGTCATACCCTGTCACGTCCTGACCTTAGTTCCTTTTTTATGTCTCTGTTTTAGTTTGGTCAGGGCGTGAGTTGGGGTGGGCATTCTATGTTTTTGTTCTAGGTTTTGTATTTCTATGTTTGGCCTGGTATGGTTCCCAATCAGAGGCAGCTGTCGATCGTTGTCTCTGATTGAGAACCATACTTAGGCAGCCTGTTTTTCCCACTTGAGATGTGGGTAGTTGTTTTCTGTGTCTGTGTTTACCATACAGAACTGTTTCGTGTCGTTCACTCTCGTCGTTGTTGTTTTTGGTCATTTAGTGTTCTGTTTATTTTATTAAACATCATGAACACTTACCACCCTGCACCTTGGTCCTCACCTTCTTACACCAACGGCGATCGTCACATACCCTCCCATACCCCCTCAAACTGAGTCCTGGTTTTAACTTAACAGCCCTTCACTGACACGGAGGCTATTTAAAAAGGTTGATTTAAAAAGTGTATGGTGGGTGGAGGAATTGGCCGACAAAATCTATGCACATTGCAGCCTATAGCCTCATTTTGTCTGTCAAACAGGTAGTCCTACCTCTTATATCTTAAATAGGTGGAAATAGGCTCCAACACAACACCTTGTTGTTAGTAAAGTCTAATTGAAAGGAAGATGGTTGAAATGAATAATGACTACTTGAATTTGCCTACTTTGAGCACCATGGGCTGTCCATTTCTGATTGATTTTGCCGCGTCTGCTGCTTCAAGTTTCAGCACCACAAATGTCAAGTACAGAGAAACTGGGCACACTTGAAACTTCAATGTGTCCATCAATTATTTGAAAAGGGTACTCTAAAATAATTTGAAAAACTGAGCTCTGAGTTTAACATACCAAGGTCAGACTTCTTCAGGTATCGAGTGCCAACCTTTCTATCCAAACATCCAAACTGAATAAGGCACCCCCTCGAACATAGAACAATATTTAGCCGGAGTTCAGGAGAATCAATACACTGAGCAACCAACAAATAACCGATATAGGGATTTATCAGCCATGAAACAAGATAACACATTTATACATTATTATTGGAGGTGGGAAGGTGAACTTCATCAAGATATAAGTGAAGAGACATGGTTAGATACACACTACAATTCAAAAGTTTGGGCACTTAGAAATGTCCTTGTTTTTTAAAGAAAAGCTAACTTTTTGTCCATAACATCAAATTGATCAGAAATACAGTGTAGACAAAATGACTATTGTAGCTGGAAAAGGCTGATTTTTAATGGATATCGACATAGGTGTACAGAGGCCCATTATCAGCAACCATCACTCCTGTGTTCCAATGGCACATTGTCTTAGCTAATCCAAGTTTGGTCTGGAGTTGCTCCCATTCTTCTCTGCAGATCCTCTCAAGCTCTGTTGGGTTGGATGGGGTGCACAGCTTTTTTTTAGGTCACTCCATAGTTTGATTGGGTCCGGCCTCTGGCTGGGCCACTAAAGGACATTCAGAGAATTGTCCCGAAGCCACTCCTGTGTTGTCTTGGCTGTGCTTAGGGTTGTTGTCCTGTTGGAAGGTGAACCTTCTCCCCAGTCTGAGGTCCTGAGTGTTTTCATCAAGGATCTCTCTGTACTTTGCTCCATTTCATCTTTCCCTCGATCCTGACTAGTCTTCCAGTCCCTGCCACTGAAGAATATCCCCACAGCCTGATGCGGCCACTACCATTCTTCACCGTAGGGATAGTGCCAGGTTTCCTCCAGACGTGAAGCTTGGCATTTAGTCCAAAGAGTTCAATATTGGTTTCATCAGACCAGAGAGTCTTTTAGGTGCCTTTTGGCAAACTCCAAGCAGGCTGTCATGTGCGTTTTGCTGGTTTTAGTCTGGCCTCTCTATCATAAAGGCCTGATGGGTGGAGTGCTGCAGAGATGGTTGTCCTTCTGGAAGGTTCTCCCATCTCCACAGAGGAACTCTGGAGCTATGTCAGAGTGACCATAGGGTTCTTGGTCACCTCCCAGTTTGGCTGGGCTCAAAGAAGAGTCTCGGTGGTTCCAAAAGACCATTGTGTTCTTGGGGACCTTTAATGCTGCAGACATTTTTTGGTACCCTTCCCCAGATCTGTCTCTCGATACAATCCTGTCTCGGTGCTCTACGGACAATTCCTTCAACATCATGGCTTGGTTTTTGCTCTGACATGCACTGTCAACTGTGTGACCTTGAATAGACAGGTGTGTGACTTTTGAAGTCATGTCCAAACATATGAATTTACAACAAGTGGACACCAATCAAGTTGTAAAAGCATCTCATGGATGGTGCTCCTGAGTGGCATCGGTCTAAGGCACTACATTTCAGTGCTAGAGGTGTCACTACAGAAACCCTGGTTTAAATCCAGGCTGTATCACAACCGGCTGTGATTGGGAGTCCCATAGGGTGGCGCACAATTGGACCAGCGTTGTCCGAGTTTGGCCAGTGTAGGCCGTCATTGTAAATAAGAAATTGTTCTTAACTGACTTCCCTGGTTAAATAATATAAGTAAAATAACACCAAGGACCCTGGGAAGAGTTGTAGTATGTTGATAGAAAACACATCTCTGGTACACCAAGGACCCAGGGAAGAGTTGTAGTATGTTGATAGAAAACACATCTCTGGTACACCAAGGACCCAGGGAAGAGTTGTAGTATGTTGATAGAAAACACATCTCTGGTACACCAAGGACCCAGGGAAGAGTTGTGTATGTATAGAAAAAACACCAAGGACCCAGGGAAGAGTTGATGTTGATAAAAAAACCAAGGACCCAGGGAAGAGTTGTAGTATGTTGATAGAAAACACCAAGGACCCAGGGAAGAGTTGTAGTATGTTGATAGAAAACACCAAGGACCCAGGGAAAGAGTTGTAGTATGTTGATAGAAAACACCAAGGACCCAGGGAAGGGAAGAGTTGTAGTATGTTGATAGAAAACACCAAGGACCCAGGGAAGAGTTGTAGTATGTTGATAGAAAACACCAAGGACCCAGGGAAGAGTTGTAGTATGTTGATAGAAAACACCAAGGACCCAGGGAAGAGTTGTAGTATGTTGATAGAAAACACCAAGGACCCAGGGAAGAACACCAAGGACCCAGGGAAGAGTTGTAGTATGTTGATAGAAAAAAACACCAAGGACCCAGGGAAGAGTTGTAGTATGTTGATAGAAAACACCAAGGACCCAGGGAAGAGTTGTAGTATGTTGATAGAAAACACCAAGGACCCAGGGAAGAGTTGTAGTATGTTGATAGAAAACACCAAGGACCCAGGGAAGAGTTGTAGTATGTTGATAGAAAACACCAAGGACCCGGGGAAGAGTTGTAGTATGTTGATAGAAAACACCAAGGACCCAGGGAAGAGTTGTAGTATGTTGATAGAAAACACCAAGGACCCAGGGAAGAGTTGTAGTATGTTGATAGAAAACACCAAGGACCCAGGGAAGAGTTGTAGTATGTTGATAGAAAACACCAAGGACCCAGAAAACACCAAGGGGAAGAGTTGTAGTATGTTGATAGAAAACACCAAGGACCCAGGGAAGAGTTGTAGTATGTTGATAGAAAACACCAAGGACCCAGGGAAGAGTTGTAGTATGTTGATAGAAAACACCAAGGAAGGACCCAGGGAAGAGTTGTAGTATGTTGATAGAAAACAAAACACCAAGGACCCAGGGAAGAGTTGTAGTAGATAGAAAAACACCAAGGACCCGGGGAAGAGTTGTAGTATGTTGATAGAAAACACCAAGGACCCAGGGAAGAGTTGTAGTATGTTGATAGAAAACACATCTCTGGTACACCAAGGACCCAGGGAAGAGTTGTAGTATGTTGATAGAAAACACCAAGGACCCAGGGAAGAGTTGTAGTATGTTGATAGAAAACACCAAGGACCCAGGGAAGAGTTGTAGTATGTTGATAGAAAACAAAACACCAAGGACCCAGGGAAGAGTTGTAGTATGTTGATAGGAAAACACCAAGGACCAAGGACCCAGGGAAGAGTTGTAGTATGTTGATAGAAAACACCAAGGACCCAGGGAAGAGTTGTAGTATGTTGATAGAAAACACATCTCTGGTACACCAAGGACCCAGGGAAGAGTTGTAGTATGTTGATAGAAAACACATCTCTGGTACACCAAGGACCCAGGGAAGAGTTGTAGTATGTTGATAGAAAACACCAAGGACCCAGGGAAGAGTTGTAGTATGTTGATAGAAAACACCAAGGACCAGGGGAAGAGTTGTAGTATGTTGATAGAAAACACCAAGGACCAGGGGAAGAGTTGTAGTATGTTGATAGAAAACACCAAGGACCCAGGGAAGAGTTGTAGTATGTTGATAGAAAACACCAAGGACCCAGGGAAGAGTTGTAGTATGTTGATAGAAAACACCAAGGACCCAGGGAAGAGTTGTAGTATGTTGATAGAAAACACCAAGGACCCAGGGAAGAGTTGTAGTATGTTGATAGAAAACACCAAGGACCCAGGGAAGAGTTGTAGTATGTTGATAGAAAACACCAAGGACCAGGGAAGAGTTGGGAAGAGTTGACCAGGATGTTGATAGAAAAACACATCTCTGTTGTACACCAAGGACCCAGGGAAGAGTTGTAGTATGTTGATAGAAAACACCAAGGACCCAGGGAAGAGTTGTAGTATGTTTGATATCTCTGAAAACACCAAGGACCCAGGGAAGAGTTGTAGTATGTTGATAGAAAACACCAAGGACCCAGGGAAGAGTTGTAGTATGTTGATATGTTGATAGAAAAACACCAAGGACCCAGGGAAGAGTTGTAGTATGTTGATAGAAAAACACCAAGGACCCAGGGAAGAGTTGTAGTATGTTGATAGAAAACACCAAGGACCCAGGGAAGAGTTGTAGTATGTTGATAGAAAACACCAAGGACCCAGGGAAGAGTTGTAGTATGTTGATAGAAAACACCAAGGACCCCAGTATGGGAAGAGTTGTAGTATGTTGATAGAAAACACCAAGGACCCAGGGAAGAGTTGTAGTATGTTGATAGAAAACACCAAGGACCCAGGGAAGAGTTGTAGTATGTTGATAGAAAACACCAAGGACCCAGGGAAGAGTTGTAGTATGTTGATAGAAAACACCAAGGACCCAGGGAAGAGTTGTAGTATGTTGATAGAAAACACATCTCTGGTACACCAAGGACCCAGGGAAGAGTTGTAGTATGTTGATAGAAAACACCAAGGACCCAGGGAAGAGTTGTAGTATGTTGATAGAAAACACCAGGACCCAGGGAAGAGTTGTAGTATGTTGATAGAAAAACACCAAGGACCCAGGGAAGAGTTGTAGTATGTTGATAGAAAACACATCTCTGTATGTTACACCAAGGACCCAGGGAAGAGTTGTAGTATGTTGATAGAAAACACCAAGGACCCAGGGAAGAGTTGTAGTATGTTGATAGAAAAACATCCAAGGACACCAAGGACCCAGGGGGAAGAGTTGTAGTATGTTGATAGAAAACACCAAGGACCCAGGGAAGAGTTGTAGTATGTTGATAGAAAACACATCTCTGATACACCAAGGACCCAGGGAAGAGTTGTAGTATGTTGATAGAAAACACCAAGGACCCAGGGAAGAGTTGTAGTATGTTGATAGAAAACACCAAGGACCCAGGGAAGAGTTGTAGTATGTTGATAGAAAACACATCTCTGGTACACCAAGGACCCAGGGAAGAGTTGTAGTATGTTGATAGAAAACACCAAGGACCCAGGGAAGAGTTGTAGTATGTTGATAGAAAACACCAAGGACCCAGGGAAGAGTTGTAGTATGTTGATAGAAAACACCAAGGACCCAGGGAAGAGTTGTAGTATGTTGATAGAAAACACCAAGGACCCAGGGAAGAGTTGTAGTATGTTGATAGAAAACACATCTCTGGTACACCAAGGACCCAGGGAAGAGTTGTAGTATGTTGATAGAAAACACCAAGGACCCAGGGAAGAGTTGTAGTATGTTGATAGAAAACACATCTCTGGTACACCAAGGACCCAGGGAAGAGTTGCAGGGTAGAAGAGAATAATGTGCCATTTGAAAGCTATAAAATAGTAGCTTGCCTCTAACCCTATTACAGGGGCTGAGTCACTGGCTTACTGGTGCTCTTCCATGCCGTCCCTAGGAGGGGTGTGTCACTTGAGTGGGTTGAGTCACTGACGTGGTCTTCCTGTCTGGGTTGGCGCCCCCCCTTGGTTGGTGGTTGAAGATATCCCTCTAGTGGTGTGGGGGCTGTGCTTTGGCAAAGTGGGTGGGGTTATATCCTGCCTGTTTGGCCCTGTCCGGGGCTATCATCCGATTGAGCCACAGTGTCTCCTGACTCCTGCTGTCTCAGCCTCCAGTATTTATGCTGCAGTAGTTAATGTGTCGAGTGACTAGGGTCAGTCTGTTATATCTGGAGTATTTCTCCTGTCTTATCCGGTGTCCTGTGTGAATTTAAGTATGCTCTCTAATTCTCCCTTTCTCTCTTTCTTTCTTTCTCTCTCTCAGAGGACCTGAGCCCCAGGACCATGCCTCAGGACTACCTGGCATGATGACTCCTTGCTGTCCCCAGTCCACCTGGCCATGCTGCTGCTCCAGTTTCAACTGTTCTGCCTGCGGCTATGGAACCCTGACCTGTTCACCGGACGTGCTTCCTGTCCCAGACCTGCTGTTTTCAACTCTCTAGAGACAGCAGGAGTGGTAGAGATACTCTCAATGATCGGCTATGAAAAGCCAACTGACATTTACTCCTGAGGTGCTGACTTGCTGCACCCTCGACAACTCCTGTGATTATTATTATTTGACCCTGCTGGTCATTTATGAACATTTGAACATCTTTGCCATGTTCTGTTATAATCTCCACCCGGCACAGCCAGAAGAGGACTGGCCACCCCTCATAGTCTGGTTCCTCTCGAGGTTTCTTCCTAGGTTTTGGCCTTTCTAGGGAGTTTTTCCTAGCCACCGTGCTTCTACACCTGCTTGCTGTTTGGGGTTTTAGGCTGGGTTTCTGTACAGCACTTTGATGTGTCCTTTGATGTAAGAAGGGCTATATAAATAAAGTTGATTTGATTTGATGACTGTTCTCCTTTTCAGATTCAGCTACTCTGTTATGGCAGAGGCAGAGATGGCGTTGGTGGGATATGGGTCAAACTTAGCTGAAATGGATTCGTGCCCCACATCCGGTGCCAAGTTTTCATACATACAGCTGAGGACTTTGTATCTTAGACTTTGGAGTTTAACAGGTTTGTATGGACATATTTCACTTTGTCTTTCCCAATCAAGCCTAATCAGTAGTAGCAGTGGGGATGTTGGACTAGTTTTCCCCATGTGCAGCCTGCAGGTAGTTTCCCAAGGTTCCGTTCCCCTTTGGCAATTATAAATGCTGCACCGCTGAGATGAAAAAGATCTCGGTGGGTAAAAGGCTTCCAGAAAGGCTGTTGATTGCGTATGATTGGCTCAACCGACGGGCACAATCCAAAAGGTGCCTTTTCGATCTGCACATTAACTCAGTGTAGCTAGAAGGAGCAGTGGGTTTGACAGTGTAATATCCCCAGTGTCTCTGCTCAGAAGAGATAGCGAGCACAAGGACAATATTGGTAGAACATAGAATGAGTGAAATACTAAGATACAAGACCAGCTATTCGATATCATGAGCGTAACCACACAGTTGAGATGGAACTGTGAGTCATTGGCCTATTTAAAACACAGCATATAAAACCAACCACTATTATGCATTAATAAGACATGTGGACATAAGACATATTCTTATTCCATCCCTTTACTTAGATTTGTGTGTATTAGGTAGTTGTTGTGGAATTGTTAGATTACTTGTTAGATATTACTGCACTGTCGGAACTAGAAGCAAAAGCATTTTGCTACACTTGCAATAACATCTACTAACCATGTGTACAGTTCAAGTTGGAAGTTTACATAGGTTGGAGTCATTAAAACTTGTTTTTTAACCACTCCACACATTTCTTGTTAACAAACCATAGTTTTGGCAAGTCTGTTAGGACATCTACTTCGTGCATGACACAAGTAATTTCTCCAACAATTGTTTACAGACAGATTATTTCACTTATAATTCACTGTATCACAATTCCAGTGGGTCAGAAGTTTACATACACTAAGTTGACTGTGCCTTTAAACAGCTTAGAAAATTCCAGAAATTGATGTCATTGCTTTAGAAGCTTTTGATAGGCTAATTGACATAATTTGAGTCAATTGGAGGTGTACCTGTGGATGTATTTCTACCTTCAAACTCAGTGCCTCTTTGCTTGACATCATGGGAAAATCAAAAGAAATCAGACAAAAATTGTAGACCACAAGTCTGGTTCATCCTTGGGTGCTATTTCCAAACGCCTGAAGGTACCACGTTCATCTGTACAAACAATAGTATGCAAGTATAAACACCATGGGACCACGCAGCCGTCATACGGCTCACGCAGGTGACGCAATCTGTCTCCTAGAGATGAACATACTTTGGTGCAAAAAGTGCATATCAATCCCAGAACAACAGCAAAGGACCTTGTGAAGATGCTGGGGGAAAAAGGTACAAAAGTATCTATATCCACAGTAAAACGAGTCCTATATCGACATAACCTGAAAGGCCGCTCAGCGAGGAAGAAGCCACTGCTCCAAAACCGCCATGAAAAAGCCAGACTAGTGTTTGCAGCTGCACATGGGTACAAATAGCATACTTTTTGGAGAAATGTCCTCTGGTCTGATGAAACAAAAATAGAACTGTTTGTCCACAATGACCATCGTTATGTTGGGCGGAAAAAGGTGCATATCAATCCCAGAACAGCAAAGGACCTTGCAAGCTGAAGAACACCATCCCAACCGTGAAGCACAGGGGTGGTAGCATCATGTTGTGGGGGTGCTTTGATGCAGGAGGGACTGGTGCACTTCACAAAATTGATGGCATAATTAGGTAGGAAAATTGTGTGGATATATTGAAGCAACATCTCAAGACATCAGTCAGGAAGTTAAAGCTTGGTCACAAATGGGTCTTCCAAATGGACAATGACCCCAAACATACTTCCAAAGTTGTGACAAAATGGCTTAAGGACAACAAAGTCAAGGTATTGGAGTGGCCATCACAAAGCCCTTACCTCAATCATATAGAAGATTTGTGGACAGAACTGAAAAAGCATGTGTGAGCAAGGAGGCCTACAAACCTGACTCAGTAACACCAGCTCTGTCAGGAGGAATGGGCCAAAATTCACCCAACTTATTGTGAGAAGCTTGTGGAAGGCTACCCGAAATGTTTGACCCAAATTTAACAATTTAACAATTTAATGCTACCAAATACTAATTGAGTGTATGTAAACTTCTGACCCACTGGAAATGTGATGAAAGAAATAAAAGCTGAAATAAATCATTCTCTCTACTAATATTCTGACATTTCACATTCTTAAAATAAAGTGGTGATCCTAACTGACCTAAGACAGGGAATTTTTACTAGGATTAATTGACAGGAATTGTGAAAGACTGAGTTTAAATGTATTTGGCTAAGGTGTATGTAAACTTCCGACTTCAACTGTATGTGACCAATAAAATGTGATTTGATTTGATTTGAGTGAGGTGAGGTGACAAAACAATCTTTAAACCTTTGAATGCCTCATCCTGTTTCATGGCTGATGCTGCACACAAAGCTATATGTAGTTTAGTACCACATGAGAAGATGAGACAGAACTGACAATACATCAGAACTGAATTAGGATCTCAACCATTTCCTTCTCTGCTACATGTCCTCATCACAGCAGCCCCGTGCTTTTGTTCCCCACATGAAAAGGGAATGAGCTGATGGCTGCCATGTGTTTGTTCCCCTGCTATTAGAAGCTTTATGGCCATTCAGAGTTTAGAGAAATCGCTCAGGGGCTTTAGAGAATAAGGAGGAGAAGGTGTTTAAACTCTCTTGACTGGCGCAGCGCTAGAGGCGTCACTATAGAACCTGGTTCAGCGGTCTAAGGCACTGCATCACAGTGCTAGAGGAGTCACTGCAGACCCTGGTTCAGCGGTCTAAGGCACTGCATCACAGTGCCAGAGGAGTCACTGCAGACCCTGGTTCAGCGGCCTAAGGCACTGCATCACAGTGCCAGAGGAGTCACTACAGACCCTGGTTCAGCGGTCTAAGGCACTGCATCACAGTGCTAGAGGTGTCACTACAGACCCTGGTCACTGCAGACCCTGGTTGCAGACCCTGGTTCAGCGGTCTAAGGCACTGCATCACAGTGCCAGAGGAGTCACTACAGACCCTGGTTCAGCGGTCTAAGGCACTGCATCACAGTGCTAGAGGTGTCACTACAGACCCTGGTTCAGCGGTCTAAGGCACTGCATCACAGTGCTAGAGGAGTCACTGCAGACCCTGGTTCAGCGGTCTAAGGCACTGCATCACAGTGCTAGAGGAGTCACTGCAGACCCTGGTTCAGCGGTCTAAGGCACTGCATCACAGTGCTAGAGGAGTCACTGCAGACCCTGGTTCAGCGGTCTAAGGCACTGCATAACAGTACTAGAGGAGTCAATACAGACCCTGGTTCAGCTGTCTAAGGCACTGCATCACAGTGCTAGAGTCGTCACTACAGACCGTGATTGGGAGTCCCATAGGGCGGAGCACACTTGTCCCAGGCTCGTCCGGGTTAGGACGGGGTAGGAAGTTATTATAAATAAAAATGTGTACTTGATTCTTAACTGACTTGCCTAGTTAAATAAAGGTTAAATACAATAAAAATCTTCAAACTTACTTATGGCAGAAGGACACAAAAAGCAAGTTGACATTGAGTAACAAGCAGCACGTTTCAACAGGATGCTGTGTTGGACCCTTTCCTCAACTCCTGTGAATAACTCCACAGAAACACAAACCCTTCCACTGCGTCGGCCATCTTAGAGATTTCTGGATGTAGCCTACCATTCCCCAGTTTGTAAGGCGGAGTTTCAGAAGCTGGAAACTGGCTTACACTCAAGGTCACCACTATTAGAGCTTCTGTAATGGTACATACTAAAGGAAAGCTACATGGTCCTGGTACATACTGAAGCAAAGCTACATGGTTAGAGACTGAAGCAAAGCTACATGGTCCTGGTACATACTGAAGCAAAGCTACATGGTTAGAGACTGAAGCAAAGCTACATGGTCCTGGTACATACTGAAGCAAAGCTACAAGGTCCAGAGACTGAAGCAAAGCTACAAGGTCCAGAGACTGAAGCAAAGCTACATGGTCCAGAGACTGAAGCAAAGCTACATGGTCCTGGTACATACTGAAGCAAAGCTACATGGTCCAGAGACTGAAGCAAAGCTACATGGACCAGAGACTGAAGCAAAGCTATATGGTCCAGAGACTGAAGCAAAGCTACATGGTCCTGGTACATACTGAAGCAAAGCTACATGGTCCAGAGACTGAAGCAAAGCTACATGGTCCAGAGACTGAAGCAAAGCTACATGGTCCACAGACTGAAGCAAAGCTACATGGTCCACAGACTGAAGCAAAGCTACATGGTCCACAGACTGAAGCAAAGCTACATGGTCAACAGACTGAAGCAAAGCTACATGGTCAACAGACTAAAGCAAAGCTACATGGTCAACAGACTAAAGCAAAGCTACATGGTCAACAGACTAAAGCAAAGCTACATGGTCAACAGACTGCATTCGGAGTCATATTTAGTGTTCTAATATTATGCATTACACATTAACAAGTAGGCCACTGAAGAGCTCTTTCCTAATGAAGTGTCTTGTCTAATTTGAAGATATAAATATTAATGTGAATAGACCCGTTCAAATGAATCTACATTTAATTAGGGGAAGATATTCCATAAACCAATACCTTCTTCACTTCTCTCTCTCTCTCCCTCTCTTTCCTTCTCTCCCAGCTCTCCCTCGCTCTGTGTTGACAGGAAGTTTAACTCCGGCTGAGCTGATGGATGGTCTCTATTTAGGCTGTGAGGAGGTCAAACCCACAGAGGAAGCAATCAGCCAGGACTCAGACCAGGAGGAACCTCCACAGCTGCAAGGGAAGTAATAAACTGACCAGGGTGGCGTCCCTGTTGGGAGAATCAGTTTTTGCAGGGTCAAAAGGTATGATCAGATTGGCCGACCAATGACCCCATGGTGAACTTTATGAGTAGGAACCTTGAAGCTGAGGAGTTGATTTTTGGAGGAGGCTGAGCTTACTGGCAGTTAGCTAGAAAACCTCATCAGGGAATGAATAGTCTGAAACCTGCCCATGGTAGATATCTAGCTGTACTGCTCGAGAAACCTATAAGCAGATATTTTTGTGTTTCTTTAAGCCTGGCTCTAAGACTCTCTGAACTAAATAAATAGGAGAATGATTTGAATCTGGCTTCCCTCTCAATTCCACTTCAAACTTTAGTCTTCGTCACCATGAGCCCCTATACCCATGAGAGTTGTATATGTATGAATTATTTACAGCTTCATGGCAGAGCGCTGCTGCTCCGTGCACAGAGTGAAAGTCAATTTCATTTTCTTCTTTTCATTTCCTCGCATCCCTCCAGCATTTTCTAAAGTGGAAGAAGACAGATTCTCAATTTCATTTGGATTCTCTAACTTCCGTACCTTCAGAAAAGAGCAGAGAACTGTGCCAGAACTGAGTCATGAAGATGACCGTTTTATATTTCCATTTCCTCCACCATGTCTATCGGCATGTGAAGTTTAAGTTATTATGCAGCTCTTTAGTTGGGTTAAGTCATGAACTTAAAGATGGAATCCACAAAAGGGGGGAAACACCGAAACTGTCCGCCTCACGACCGTTGCTTTTGTTTTCGTTGCCGAGCTGAGGAACGTCATGCAACATATCAAAAAAACATTACAGTACATATTGTGCTCTTCAATCATGCAATGATGCCCGAGGGAAACTAATGTAACTCTTTATTTGGAAAGTTCATCTGTAGATCCACTACAGAATATCTACAGACTATCAGTAACATTTCAACTAACTATCTGGTACCCCTAACCCTAGCTCGAACCCTAACCTTAACCCTTATCCTAACCCTAAACGTAACCCTTAAACTGACCCTAAACCAAATCCTAACCTTAACCCTTACCCTAACCCTTATTTCTAAACCAAACCCCAACCTTATCCAAGTGTGACCAAAAAACTGTGTTTGTTGCTTGCTGTTGTTTGCAGTTGCTTGCAGTTGTTGTTGTAATATCACACACGGATGTGGCTGTTTCACCGTTAAAGGTACAATGCAGCCATTTTTATCTCAATATCAAATCATTTCTGGGTAAGATTTAAGTAACTTACTGGGATTGTATTCAATTAAAATGGTCAAAAAGAAGGAAATAAATGTTTCTCAGCAAAGAGTGTTTCTCGCAGGTGTGATGTTCGGATGTACCGATCCTGTGCAGGTGTTGTTACACGTGGTCTGCCACTGTGAGGACGATCAGCTGTCCGTCCTGTCTCCCTGAGGCGTTATCTTAGGAGTCTCACAGTCCGGACATTGTAATGTATTGCCCTGGCCACATCTGCAGTCCTCATGCCTCCTTGCAGCATGCCTAAGGCACATTCACGCAAATGAGCAGGGACCTCTTTCTTTTGGTGTTTTTCAGTCAGTAGAAAGGCCTCTTTAGTGTCCAAAGTTTTCATAACTGTGACCTTAATTGCCTACCGTCTGTAAGCTGTTAGTGTCTTAACGACCGTTCCACAGGTGCATGTTCATTAATTATTTGTGGTTCATTGAACGAGCATGGGAAACATTGTTTAACCCCTTTGTAATTAAGTTATTTGTGTTTTTACCAATTATATTTGAAAGACAGGGAACTGAAAAAGGGCTGTTTCTTTCTTTGCTGAGTTTAGTATAGTATTGTATGGAATAGTATGGTATAGTATGATATGGTATGATATAGTATAGTATGGTATGGTATGGTATGGTATGTTATGGTATTGTATAGTATAGTGTAGCATAGTATGATATATTATGGTATAATATGGTATAGTATGGGTATGGTATGGTATGGTATGATATGATATAGTGTGGTATAGTATAGTATGATATAGTATGGTATAATATGGTATAGTATGGTATGGTATGGTATGATATGATATAGTATGGTATTGTATAGTTTGGTATAGTTTAGTGTGGTATGATGTATTGTATTGTAGTGTGGTATAGTATAGTATTTTATACTGGTCTAAGAAATACTGGTCTAAGAGATACTGGGCTAAGAGAAACTGGGCTAAGAGATACTGGGCTAAGAGAAACTGGGCTAAGAGATACTGGGCTAAGAGAAACTGGGCTAAGAGATACTGGGCTAAGAGATACTGGGCTAAGAGAAACTGGGCTAAGAGAAACTGGGCTAAGATATACTGGGCTAAGAGATACTGGGCTAAGAGAAACTGGGCTAAGATATACTGGGATAAGAGAAACTGGGCTGAGAGAAAACGATATAAGAGAAACTGGGCTAAGAGATACTGGGCTAAGAGATACTGAGCTAAGAGATACTGGGCTAAGAGAAACTGGGCTAAGAGATACTGGGCTAAGAGAAACTGGGCTGAGAGAAAACGATATAAGAGAAACTGGGCTAAGAGATACTGGGCTAAGAGATACTGAGCTAAGAGATACTGGGCTAAGAGAAACTGGGCTAAGAGAAACTGGGATAAGAGATACTGGGCTAAGAGAAACTGGGCTGAGAGAAAACGATATAAGAGAAACTGGGCTAAGAGATACTGGGCTAAGAGATACTGGGCTAAGAGAAACTGGGCTGAGAGAAAATGATATAAGAGATACTGGGCTAAGATAAACTGGGCTGAGAGAAAATGATATAAGAGAAACTGGGCTAAGAGATACTGGTCTAAGATAACGGATAATGCATTTTATTCAGTATTTATATCTCTGGAAACGCATGTCATTGAGATGCAGTTTTGATCACTTTTCTGTAAATATTTGATAAGTTGCAAATACTTAGGTCTCTGTTGTGTTGCCATGTGACACTGCATGTTTATCATGCATCATGCACAGGGTGACAGACGCATGAAACATTCCCCAAGTCACATCTGCTGCAGGTTTGTATTCACTACCATGGTACTGTGTGTTGTATCTCATTAATTCAGCCAATTCTTATCTTTTGATTAGGTTTGGATTAAATTGATTACAACATTAATTAGAAACATTGTTTTTTTATAGAATTCTGGGAATCTTACTTCTAACAGATCATATGAATATGATCACAAAGTTTTTGAAAAGGTTCTCAATGAGTCCTCTCAAACAAAATGGCTGACAGAATTAGAAAGACAACATGGGGAGAGATGCCCAGGGCATCACTTGTTTACAGAATCATCTCTGCATTCTGCTAATGGAACATCCAGATGAAAGGAAGTCAATCTGCAGCCTAGAGACACGTATTTGTTGTGTTCCCATCTCAATATGAAAGTTGAGAGCATAAAAGCGAATGGGTAATTAGTTTATGGGCATATCTTCCATAAAACATATTACAGTTGACAAAAGTGTGTGATCTCCAGAAAAAGCTCTCTGCAATGTTCTGTTACTCAGATATTTGATGTCAACACTCATTACAATTGGGATGAAGTACATTTTTATTTGGATATTACCAGTTACACCACATCAAACACCTTCGGCCACAACATTCTCTTCAGTTGCTTTGGTGCAAGACTTTACTATGGAACACATAACCATACAAACAGCTTCACCCCAGACTCTTTATGTATAAGAGTTTACTAGATCAGACACATAGAGTACACTCTCAGAAAAAATATACTGAATTGTACTAAAAAGGGGTACAGACGCTTGTCAGCGTATGTCCATTTTACCATTAGTTGTATTTCATGTACCCAAGAATACGAAGGTAAGTGAACTAAATGACTATCACCCTGTAGCACTCACTTCTGTCATAATGAAGTGCTTTGAGAGGCTAGTTATTAAGGGCCATATCACCTCCACCTTATCCGACACCCTAGATACAATAGAATGTGCATATCGCCCCAACAGATCCACGGACAACGCGATCACCATCACGCTGCACACGGCCCTTTCCCACCTGGACAAGATAAATACATATGAACGAATGCTGTTCATCGAGTACAGCTCAGCCTTTTACACCATAGTGCTTTCCAAGCTATTCACTAACCTCAGGGCCCTGGGTCTGAACTCCGCCCTGTGCAACTGTGTCCTGGGCTTCTTGACGGGCCGACCCCAAGTGGTGAAGGTAGGCAACAACACCTCCGCCACGCTGATCCTCAACAGGTGGGCCCGACATGGGTGTGTGCTCAGCCTCCTTCTGTATTCCCTGTTCACCCATGACTGCATGGCCACGCTGATCCTCAACAGGGGGGCCCGACATGGGTGTGTGCTCAGCCCCCTCCTGTACTCCCTGTTCACCCATGACTGCATGGCCACGCACATCTCCAACTCAATCATTACGTTTGTTGACGGCACAACAGTGCCGTTTCCGGATTACCAATAACAATGAGAGCCGACAGGGAGGATGTGAGAGACCTGGCGGAGTGGTGCCAGGAAAGTAACCTCTCCCTCAACGTCAACAAAATGAAAGAGCTGATCATGGACTACAGGAGATAGCAGAGAGAGGACACCCCCATCCACATGGACTACAGGAGATAGCAGAGAGAGGACACCCCCTTCCACATGGACTGAGCCGCAGTGGAGAGAGTCAAAAGTGTGAAATTCTTCTGCGTATACGTCATTGATAACCTAGAAGCTTGGTGAGGAAGGCAACAGTGCCAAACCTCAGACATTCAGCTTGGCACTTAAGACCTCAAGAACTTCTACAGATGAATCACTGAGAGCATCCTGTCGGGCTTTATCACCGCCTGGATCTGCAATTTCAACATCCGTAACCACTCGGCTCTGCAGAAGGTGGTGTAGTCTCCGGGGGCACACTGCTTTCCCTCCAAGACATCTACAGCACCCGGTGTCACAGGAGCGCCAAGAAGATCATCAAGGATTTCAGCCACCCGAGCCAAGGCCTGGTTTAGTGGTTGGACATAAAAGTCTGTATAAACACCAAGAAATCAGCTTTGGGTGATTTTAATTTGAGAAATCTGTTCCCAGGTTAAGCAACGCCTCACGGCACAACGCCTCTCCCCTATTTGACCCAGATAGTTTGTGTGTATTTACTGATATGTAGGATACGTGTGCCTTTAAAAAAATGTTTATATAGTTCTGTCCTTGAGCTGTTCTTGTCTATTAATGTTCTGTATTGTCATGTTCTGTGTTGGACCCCAGGAAGAGTATCTGCTGCTTTTACAGCAGCTAATGGGGATCCTAATAAAACACCACAGATATGAAATACCAATTATCACTATGCATAATATAGAGACACGTCATCATGTACAAATGTAAACAATTATTATGTCTGTATCTGTTTGATCTTTCTGCCGTCTATGTGTTCCAGCCCCCCGACCATCCACCAAACTTAGGCCCGCAGCTGAATCTAGTTGATTAGCTCAACCATTACGTCAAGTGGCCCATTCCTCTTGACAAGGTCGCTCAGTATTGTGCTGAGGTTGCTACAATAACAAAAAATGTACCATCATACTAGATTATCCACACATGTACCATAAACATTACCGAACAGTACGATGTGAGATTGGATGTGTACCTCTGAAGGTACATTATGTGTGTTTTGTTTTGTACCCCGGGATCAATACTGTACCCTAACCGTGCCCTTTTCTTCTGAGAGTGCACAGCTCACTGGGAGATGGGACATAGTAATGCACCTGGTTTTCAAAAGTGTTAGAGATTCTGTAACATACCATGGGGACAATACTGAGGTGCTGGAAAGTGGACCACTTTAGTTTTGGATGAGAACATTCTGGTTACAAGTAACTGAGAAATAGTGCTTTAAAAAACCCACACGATATATTGCAAATTGAGAAAAAAAAACATTTGTGTAACTACAACCATTGGAGAGACTGTGGTAATAGTTTTTTCAGTATTCCGGTGAGTACTGTATCCAGCCTCTCCTTTAAACAGATAATAATGGTTTCTCTTTTCCAATGGAAGGCCATATCATGCTGGAGGTATAAGAGAGCACAAACTGTTGTCATGATTTGATATTTAAAAAAAAGTCATTTTAGGAGTCAGAGAAAAGTGTCCCCCTGAAAGGGTATAATTACCTATTGAATGTGAGTGGAATGCAGTCCTAACTTGTGCTATCACCACAGGCCAAACTGGGCAACCAGAATAACACATGGAAGGAGAAGCAGGATACAGTGGCACACGGTTAAACATTTACTGGAGACATTATTCTTAGAGCTCCAGTGTTACGCCTCAAGCATCAGTAATGCACTCAGTTCATGTGCTCCTCTGAGGAGAAATGTGTGAGAGAGAGTGTACCGCACCCGTAGGCTGCTGCTTGCACGCAGCATAGTAATGTGAGTGGAACCTATTCACCCATCAATGCTACACTCTACAAAATGCTGGGTTAAAAACAACCCCACTTGGGTTATTTCACAAAACCTGTCACACCCTGATCTGTTTCACCTGTCTTTGTGCTTGTCTCCACTCCCCTACAGGTGTCGACTATCTTCCCCCATTATCCCCTGTGTATTTATACCTGTGTTCTCTGTTTGTCTGTTGCCAGTTCGTTTTGTTAAGTGGAACCTACCAGCGTTTGTTCCCCTGCTCCTGTCTGTTCTTGCTCCTGTTTTCTAGTCCTTCCCGGTTTTGACCCTTCTGCCTGCCCTGAGCCTGTCATTCTGTACCTTGCCCCACCTTACTGGATTATTGACCCCTGCCTGCCCTGACCCTGAGGCCGCCTGCCGTTCTGGACCTTTTGCACACTCTCTGGGTTACTGACCCCTGCCTGCCCTGACCCTGAGACTGCCTGCCGTTCTGGACCTATTGCACTCTCTCTGGGTTACTAACCCCTGCCTGCCTTTGAAATACACTTTTGTTTCATCGACACTGTCTACATCTGGGTCATACCTGAAACCTGATCCACCCAGCGATGGGTCTCTATAGCACAGAACACACGCTGAGTTATGTGAATCAATTCAACGGATTGCATAACTGGCATAACACAAAAAAAGGTTATTTTGAACCAGCAGTGGGTTGTTTTTTACGATATACATTTAAGCCCATTCAGAATGACATGTTTTGTACGATATACATTTAAGCCCATTCAGAATGACATGTTTTTTACGATATACAGTACATTTAAGCCCATTCAGAATGACATGTTTTTTACGATATACAGTACATTTAAGCCCATTCAGAATGACATGTTTTTTACAATATACAGTACATTTAAGCCCATTCAGAATTACATGTTTTTTACGATATACAGTACATTTAAGCCCATTCAGAATGACATGTTTTTTATGATATACAGTACATTTAAGCCCATTCAGAATGACATGTTTTTTACGATATACATTTAAGCCCATTCAGAATGACATGTTTTTTACGATATACAGTACATTTAAGCCCATTCAGAATTACATGTTATTTACGATATATACATTTAAGCCCATTCAGAATTACATGTTTTTTACGATATACAGTACATTTAAGCCCATTGAGAATTACATGTTTTTTACGATATACAGTACATTTAAGCCCATTCAGAATGACATGTTTTTTACGATATACAGTACATTTAAGCCCATTCAGAATGACATGTTTTTTACGATATACAGTACATTTAAGCCCATTCAGAATTACATGTTTTTTACAATATACAGTACATTTAAGCCCATTCAGAATGACATGTTTTTTACGATATACAGTACATTTAAGCCCATTGAGAATGACATGTTTTTTACGATATACAGTACATTTAAGCCCATTGAGAATGACATGTTTTTTACGATATACAGTACATTTAAGCCCATTGAGAATGACATGTTTTTTACGATATACAGTACATTTAAGCCCATTGAGAATGACATGTTTTTTCCAGATGGAACGCCTGATGTATACCTTTAAGTCTGTTCAATAGGAGATTACTTGGATTTACTTTAGTTAATCGTTAGTACTGGTGCGTTTATGTTATTTTACCATCTAGTCCATTGTAATGATGCATGTAGCCCGTACAATGTGTGTCGATTCACTGATTTACCCAACACACAAAATAAAACATTTCAACCACGTACAGACAGACGTTGATAGGAGTAGATTATTTATAGTATGTGCTATATACATACTAGTTTTATGATTAACAAGCTCCCACTGGGCAAACCACGTCATTTCAACATGGATAATTGGGTAATATTTGGTTGAGACGTTGATCAATGAGATTATAACCTCAAAAATGACAGCTAAAAGTTAGTTGAATTTCCAATGTGTTATCACTATTCTTTCAACCATTTAAAAGCAATACACAATTCCAATGAAAAAACATTGTCTGATTTCTGGTTTAGTTGTCAGCCAAATGTCTATCACTGCGCTTTCCACCATTTAAAATCACAGCATAGTTCAAATGGGAATACGATGTCAGATATGGTGTTTATTTACACAACAGATCAATATGTCATGCAATGTGCTTCATCTAATAGTGGAATCAAATGACCTGGATTGCAGTTGAGATTACATTAAAAGTCGTTTATTACAGCAATTGTAAAGATCTCTACACGCTTTATATGATTACGTAAAAATCAAAATAGACCCATAGATACAATACCCTCCAAACACGGCCATTAATGTGTTCCTCATGTTCAGGTTGAATGTTACATTAGTCTGTAAAAGAGCCTTAACTTTAGGCTATTTACTGTATTACAAAAGTAATACAGAATTGACAACGCAACTAAATATCAACATTTAATTAAAAGGAGATGAATGTGCTGCTTGAATAGTTCCATCTGAGCCACTGGCCCAATCTCATCCTTTAGTGTTTATGTTCGGTTGAGTTGGAGACGTGATTCCAACACATCAGTTCTTATCTTGTCGACAAGTTAATAGGATATTTATTGTATTTAAAAAGTGACGTTGAATTGAATGAATAATTGATATGTTGGATTCACATCTCCATCTCAACCAAAACATAACAGTTAAAGAATTGTATTGAGCCAGTGACTCAGATGGACCTGTCCAAGCAGCAGACACATACCCTTCAATTATTATTATTATTATTATTATTATTATTATTATTATTATTATTATTATTATTATTATTATTATTATTATTATTATTATTATTATTATTATTATTATTATTATTATTATTATTATTATTATTATTATTATTATTATTATTATTATTATTATTATTATTATTATTATTATTATTATTATTATTATTATTTTACCTTTATTTATCTAGGCAAGTCAGTTAAGAAGAACTTCTCTCAACAATCATTTTCACAATAGCACACTGGTAACAGTCAGTGACATCATAGCACACAGGGCCAGGTTTGGTTAAAACCCTGGATAGGAGACCGAAGTGAAGCTATACATATTTTTATACAAGGTGTGTCTATGTTGAAATTTGGTTACCATGATGACACAATCCTGCGGCTAAAGTTTCATCCTCAAACAGTTAATTACTTTTTTCAAATCCAACATATTTTCCACGTAGATACCACGTCACAATTTTGACAAATTACGTTGAAACAACGTTGATTCAACCAGTTTGTGCCCAGTGGGCTGCTCTCTGCCAGGACTCAGTAATAGAGAGGAAGTGAGCAGAAATCAGTGCAGAAGTTATTCATGGCATTGCATAAGACCTGCTGTCAATCAAGTGTAGAGGTGCATGGAGGCAAAGACTGAGCCCAATTACAGGAAGCAACCTGACAGCACAGAGAAATAACCATAGAAACAGTTGGACGAAGGGGACACATTTCTTTGCTCTCCATCACGGTAAAGCTACACTCAAAGTTGAATGGCTAGTTAGTAAACAGCGACCTTTCTACTCTGAAACATGCTTAAATCAATCCTCCCCCCAGTAAGTGGCTTCATCTGATGGTCACACTGAGTGAGTGAAACTGATTGTTATTCAGCTAAACTTAACACAAATGTGCCCCTGCAACCTGCTCTGGGTATTTCAGATGATGCAGAGAGAAACTGAAGAGGAATATAACAGCAGGGGAATGGAAGAGTGAGTTAACTACACTTACCACCTTCATGTGATAAAACTCATAACAGCAGGGGAATGGAAGAGTGAGTTAACTACACTTACCACCTTCATGTGATAAAACTCATGGTCCACTGCCTTGGTATCCATCTACTGTGATTGGGCCAAGCCGAGAGAGATACATAAACCCATTTTATTTTAACCAAAAGCAAAGTTGACAGTTGTAATCATTGGAGCAATAGTTTGTATGTTAACCTTAGAGCTGATGTGTGCTCAGCATTCTGGCACAAAATGGTTTCCGTGCATCACCCAAGTGGGTGCTACACATTGGTGGTTGGAAGAAGTGAGTTTCTCCCCTAACTATGTAAAGCGATTTGAACACCTACTGTAGATGGAAAAGCACTATATAAATCCAATCAGTTATTATATCTAACCGTTAGACCAGCTGCCCTGACCAGGAACAACTCCAGACCCCAGTTGTCTTCGTTACAGTACTCATCAGACCCCAGTTGTCTTTGTTACAGTACTCATCAGACCCCAGTTGTCTTCGTTACAGTACTCATCAGACCTCAGTTGTCTTTGTTACAGTACTCATCAGACCCCAGTTGTCTTCGTTACAGTACTCACCAGACCCCAGTTGTCTTCGTTACAGTACTCATCAGACCCCAGTTGTCTTCGTTACAGTACTCATCAGACCCCAGTTGTCTTCATTACAGTAGTCATCAGACCCCAGTTGTCTTCATTACAGTACTCATCAGACCCCAGTTGTCTTTGTTACAGTACTCATCAGACCCCAGTTGTCTTTGTTACAGTACTCATCAGACCCCAGTTGTCTTTGTTACAGTACTCATCAGACCCCAGTTGTCTTCGTTACAGTACTCATCTCTGACCCCAGTTGTCTTTGTTACAGTACTCATCAGACCCCAGTTGTCTTTGTTACAGTACTCATTAGACCCCAGTTGTCTTCATTACAGTACTCATCAGACCCCAGTTGTTGTCTTTGTTACAGTACTCATCAGACCCCAGTTGTCTTTGTTACAGTACTCATCAGACCCCAGTTGTCTTTGTTACAGTACTCATCAGACCCCAGTTGTCTTCGTTACAGTACTCATCAGACCCCAGTTGTCTTCGTTACAGTACTCATCAGACCCCAGTTGTCTTTCGTTACAGTACTCATCAGACCCCAGTTGTCTTTGTTACAGACCCCAGTTGTCTTTGTTCACTCAGACCCCAGTTGTCTTTGTTACAGTACTCATCAGACCCCAGTTGTCTTCGTTACAGTACTCATCAGACCCCAGTTGTCTTCGTTACAGTACTCATCAGACCCCAGTTGTCTTCGTTACAGTACTCACCAGACCCCAGTTGTCTTCGTTACAGTACTCATCAGACCCCAGTTGTCTTCGTTACAGTACTCATCAGACCCCAGTTGTCTTCGTTACAGTACTCATCAGACCCCAGTTGTCTTCGTTACAGTACTCATCAGACCCCAGTTGTCTTCGTTACAGTACTCATCAGACCCCAGTTGTCTTCGTTACAGTACTCATCAGACCCCAGTTGTCTTTGTTACAGTACTCATCAGACCCCAGTTGTCTTCGTTACAGTACTCATCAGACCCCAGTTGTCTTCGTTACAGTACTCATCAGACCCCAGTTGTCTTTGTTACAGTACTCATCAGACCCCCTTTGTCAGTTTCATCAGACCCCAGTTACAGTACTCATCAGACCCCAGTTGTCTTTGTTACAGTACTCATCAGACCCCAGTTGTCTTGTTACAGTACTCATCAGACCCCAGTTGTCTTCGTTACAGTACTCATCAGACCCCAGTTGTCTTCGTTACAGTACTCATCAGACCCCAGTTGTCTTCGTTACAGTACTCATCAGACCCCAGTTGTCTTCGTTACAGTACTCATCAGACCCCAGTTGTCTTCGTTACAGTACTCATCAGACCCCAGTTGTCTTCGTTACAGTACTCATCAGACCCCAGTTGTCTTCGTTACAGTACTCATCAGACCCCAGTTGTCTTCGTTACAGTACTCATCAGACCCCAGTTGTCTTCGTTACAGTACTCATCAGACCCCAGTTGTCCAGTACTCATCAGACCCCAGTTGTCTTCGTTACAGTACTCATCAGACCCCAGTTGTCTTTGTTACAGTACTCATCAGACCCCAGTTGTCTTCGTTACAGTACTCATCAGACCCCAGTTGTCTTCGTTACAGTACTCATCAGACCCCAGTTGTCTTGTTTATCAGACCCCAGTACTCATCAGACCCCAGTTGTCTTCGTTACAGTACTCATCAGACCCCAGTTGTCTTCGTTACAGTACTCATCAGACCCCAGTTGTCTTCGTTACAGTACTCATCAGACCCCAGTTGTCTTCGTTACAGTACTCATCAGACCCCAGTTGTCTGTCGTTGTTACAGTACTCATCAGACCCCAGTTGTCTTCCAGTTACAGTACTCATCAGACCCCAGTTGTCTTTGTTACAGTACTCATCAGACCCCAGTTGTCTTCGTTACAGTACTCATCAGACCCCAGTTGTCTTTGTTACAGTCAGACTCATCAGACAGTACTCATCAGACCCCAGTTGTCTTCGTTACAGTACTCATCAGACCCCAGTTGTCTTCGTTACAGTACTCATCAGACCCCAGTTGTCTTTGTTACAGTACTCATCAGACCCCAGTTGTCTTCGTTACAGTACTCATCAGACCCCAGTTGTCTTTGTTACAGTACTCATCAGACCCCAGTTGTCTTCGTTACAGTACTCATCAGACCCCAGTTGTCTTCGTTACAGTACTCATCAGACCCCAGTTGTCTTCGTTCAGTACTCATCAGACAGTACTCATCAGACCCCAGTTGTCTTCGTTACAGTACTCAGATCAGACCCCAGTTGTCTTCAGTTACCCCAGTTGTCAGTACTCATCAGACCCCAGTTGTCTTCGTTACAGTACTCATCAGACCCCCAGTTGTCTTCGTTAGACCCCAGTACTCATCAGACCCCAGTTGTCTTCGTTACAGTACTCATCAGACCCCAGTTGTCTTCGTTACAGTACTCATCAGACCCCAGTTGTCTTCGTTACAGTACTCATCAGACCCCAGTTGTCTTCGTTACAGTACTCAT